>NC_140239.1:17941149-17973649 GCF_949987555.1 Borostomias antarcticus | reverse complement strand
GAGAGACAGCAGGAGAGACGGGAGAGACAGGAGAGACACAGGAGAGATAGAGGAGATACAGGAGAGAGACGGGAGAGACAGGACAGACAGGAGAGACCCAGGAGAGATAGAGGGGAGACAGGATAGACAGGAGAGATAAAGGGGAGATAGAGGGGAGAAAGGAGGGATAAAGGAGAGATAGAGGGGAGACAGGAGAGACAGGATAGACAGCAGAGATAGAGGGGAGATAGAGGAGATACAGGACACACACCAGTATTTGCCACCAGACACACCAGTGTTTGCCATGTCTCTCCTATGTTGTTTTTAGCTTCTCTTACTCTGAAAATGTAATTTAATGTAATGTATTGCTTTATAAATGTTCTTAGCCGGTAGACAAACATACTCCAGGAGCTTTGTTGAGAGGGGTCAGGGAATAATTTTTACAGTTCACTTATCTGGCCCCCGGGTGATTACTGTTTTTTTGCTTCCCTCTGGAATATGTAGGGGTGGGTCGTATACCCCCCTCCCGTGTTCTCTGTAAAGCGCATTGTGTTGCCTCTGGGTATGAAATGCACTATACAAGGATAGACAGGAGAGATAAAGGAGAGATAGAGGGGAGACAGTGGGAGAGACGGAAGAGAGATAGAGGAGATACAGGAAATACAGGAGAGACAAGAGAGAGACAGGAGAGAGACAGGTGAGATACAGGAGATACATGATAGATACAGGAGAGTGACAGAAGAGACAGAAGGAGAGATACAGGAGAGACAGGAGACAGAAGGAGAGACAGGAGAGATACAGGAGAGAGGAGAGGTGCAGGAGAGACAAGAGAGAGACGGGAGAGTGACAGGAGACGCAGGAGAGGAAGCGTGTACCGTCTAAATGGACACGCCGGTCGTGTGTGTTTGCCAGGGTATGCTGGCCCTCCTGTCCAAATGCATCGACCGTCTGAACGAGTACAACAGCGCCGCCCACTTCGGTGAGACCGCGGGGGAGGAGGCCGAGGGGGCGTGGAAGGACATCCTCAATCTCCTCTACGAACTACTGGGTAACACGGACACAGTCCCCTGTTCACTCACTCACTCGTACTGTGTAAATACCCAGGCACACGCACGCAACAGCTGATGACTTGTGTGATCATCAGTCACAGACAGAGAGAGAGAGAGAGAGAGAGAGAGAGAGAGACGGAAAGAATGGAGTGACCTGCTCTTACGGAGACCTACTGTAGTGTCTTCCTGCCTGTGTGTGTGTGTGTGTGTGTGGAGGTGATTATCACCAGGCATATTAATGTCTTAAAGGAGAATGCTCGTTTTTATTTACGGCATATTATAAGACGTTTTACTCACAGAGATAACTTTGGTGTAATTCGGAGGCCTGTAGAAGAAATTTAAAATCCAGCGCGAGCCAAGTATATCCATGTAATGGCGGCGGACGGGGCACCGAGAATGCAGCTTCTAAAAAATATATTTTCTGCCGCGAAACGGTTGTTTTCATCAATCTGTCTTTATGAATCGCTAGTTGTGCTTACATAGAGCGTAGGCCTGTTGTGGTTTTTCACATGCCTCTGTAATATGATCTTTAGAAACGTCTTTAGAAACGAAATAGCTTCCCCACTTGCTCCAGCACGCATGCGCACAGCGTGCTGGAGCAACGCTAGTAAATTGTTACTTCCTGATGCGTCATCACTGGCTGTGGTGTTGGTCCGTCCTCTCATTGTCTCTCCAGACTCTCAGCTGTGAAAGACATGACCTCCAGGAGTTCTAACCTCCGTTCAACTTTGCTGTGGTACTGTACTGTACTGTACAGTAGTTTACTCTGCTTTCATGGAGGCCGGTGTATCACTTTAACAACTTCCGATCAGCTAACCTTGACTGCTCTCATATTCATCATCCCCATGTGTGTGCTGTACACACACACACACACACATGCATATACCTGTACACACACACACTTTCACACACTCTCTCTCTCTCTCCCGCGCGCACACACACACACACACACACACACACACACACACACACGTGTACCTGTACAGACACACACACAAACTCTCTCTCTCTCTCTCTCTCTCTCTCTCTCACACACACACACACACACACACACACACACACACACACATACACCAGCTAAACCAACGCCGGGGTCACTCTGAAGGATGCCAGAGCAGCCAGGTGAGAGAGAGAGAGATAGAGAGAGACAGAGAGAGAGAGAGAGAGCCTGTTTTCCCATCGGTCATCAGGACCAACCAGCCAGTTAACAACCCTCGGCCTCTTCCCACGGGGCTGACCGAAGGCTCGGGACCCGCCCCTTCCAGCCCTCCTCTCTCTCCCCCCTCCCCTCTCCCGGCTCTTCCCTCTCTCAAGCCCCGTCAGTTTCGTCGTCAGATGAGCGAGCGTCTTCGCCCCTGGCGCCCCTTTGTGCTGTCTGTTGCCGTTGACGGCCGGCTCCCCTGAGGGAAACGAGATTAGACAGCCATCAGTATTCATTCGGCGTCGGCCGCGTGCTAGATTGTTCCGCCGGCGTTATCGGCGTAGCGAGCTCCCCGGCACCGGCGGGCGAAGAGCGATGATGCGCCGAGGTTGAGCCGAGCCACCATCGCAGCCTCAGGCAACGCGCTCGCCCTCTTCATCGCACCCCTCATTCTCACCCCCTTACCTGCTTATCCGCTGACACCCTTCTACCAGTCATCCTTCCTGTCTTCTCCCACGGTTCTACTTCTTATTCCTCTCCTCTGTTCTCCTCTCTCCATCTCTCTCTCTCCATCTCTCTCTGTCTCCCTCCATCTCTTCTTTCATCTTCTTCCACTACAGCTTCTCTCATCCGCGGCAACAGGAACAACTGCACCCAGTTCTCTCGTAACCTGGACTGGCTGGTCAGCAAGCTGGAGAGGCTGGAGTCATCCTCAGGTACACGCCGGGAGTTGAGGCTTCATGAAACTTCTAGAACGCGTGGCGGCCGACGGCCACGCTTCGCCGGATAGAATGTTCAGGGCTGTATAAACGCGTGGCTCTCATGAGTTTATCTTGCGAATAAGCTAGCCTAATCAAATTCGCCACAATCGCAATGTTGTTCATGGCCGCGTTAGCTTCACTTGACGTGATGTTACGGTGTCCTCAGGAATCCTTGAAGTGCTCCACTGCATCTTGATCGAGAGCCCCGAAGCCCTGAACATCATACAGAGAGGACACATCAAGTCCATCATCTCCCTGCTCTACAAACACGGACGCAACCACAAGGTGGGCCAGGAGGAACTCTGAAAACCTCAGTCATAACAATGTTTCACAACACTTTGGCCGAATACCATTCAGACCTGAGTGCAGTGAACGATTATAAAGTCGTTCTGGTCGCGCAGGATTCTAAACCTAAACCCAATCCGCCCATAGCCGCGCCATTACAGCGCCGTGCCAGGATATTGTCATAATTCAATTCAATTCAATTATAATGTTATGATTTCAGGGAACCATGATTTCCAGTCTACCAAGGTACAGATACAGTATGTGATCATTAGGTTAAAACCCCATCAACAGCAAATATGACCAGTCTAAAACTAGTCTACCACATCAGCCCTCATAATTTAAAGCACTCAATTACACAGAGGTAGCCTAATTATGTACAACGCAAGACTGCATAGCCTACTGTGGATATGATTGAATTAATGAAGAAGTAGGACATTCTATGATTTCAGGGAACCATAATTTGTGAGTTTTGACGAGTAGTGGTACAATGACTAGACTACCTACGTGAAATGTAATTATTAAAGTTGTTTTGGTTAAAGGTGTCTGCTAAATGACTGACTGTAATGTCCCTATATAGAGTCATCTGAAACAGATCACGACATGGAAAAATCTTTGGATGAGCGTTGTGGTAATCCAGGCGTAGGCTGTTCAAGGGAGATGACTGTGTAGTAAGGCTGTGCGTAAACGTGCCTGTTGGGTTGGTCGGCGCTGACGAAAGTCTATCACCATCCTTTCCTTTATTTCCCATCATAAAAAGTTTCATTCAACATCTACTTTAGAACATGTTCTGGGGTTCTGGGTCTGCTATGTTCTCATGAACAGACGCTGGAAATGAACTTTCTTTGCCAGAGGCAAAAAAAAAAGAAAATATTAATTATTCCATTTTACTCAGTTTTACTTAGCCTATATTAAATAGATACTATTAGTTGTTTAGTGTGATGCAAATGTGTGTGCTTGTTAATTGTTTATTTGTTTAAATAGCCTATAGATATCCTTATTCTTTCCGTTTTACTCTGAAAGCCCCTGATATTGCATCATATGGTATTGCTGCAAGGCTTTCATTGCACCGAGCAGGCCTAGGCCATGGAGATAATCTGCCAACACAACATACCCATAGCCTAAACTATCTAATACTTGGACATAGACATCTGTTGTTTTTACATTACGTATTTACAGGGGTAAATGGAATTAGAAAGATAGATAGATAGATAGATAGATAGATAGATAGATAGATAGATAGATAGATAGATAGATAGATAGATAGATAGATAGATAGATAGATAGATAGATAGATAGATAGATAGATAGATAGATAGATAGATAGATAGATAGATAGATAGATAGATAGATAGATAGATAGATAGATAGATAGATAGATAGATAGATAGATAGATAGAACCCATTCGGAATGCGCTGGATGCTTGGTTCTAAACTAAACCCATTCTGAATGTATGTTCTGTTCTAAATACACTGGACTCTAACCATATTCTAATCATTCCGAAGCCACATTAGCCAAATAGTAACAACACCCAGAGGAATTTCTCCTTGTGAGACCATCCTGATTTCGCAAGCTCGCGTTTTTGTTTCTCACGCAAATCAGTCTGGATACTCTCCATAGAGATCAGTTTGTGCCAGATAAGAAAATGATCTCGCCAATCAGCGTTGATTCTGAGGAATTTGAAACACAAATATCTACGCTGGTGTATCTGGCACGTCGGGTTAAGAGAAATTAGTGCTGCTCATCAAACTCTGAGAGGCCTCCTCTCTGTCTCTCTTCGCTGGGAGAGAAGACACAACAACAGAACACTCGCACAGAATTCTGGCAGAGGGACTCGCTTTGTTGACTCTGCACACACCGCCAAATCAATAAATCACCAGTCACAGACGCCACGGTCGAGCTCTGCAAGCGACCTCTTTCTCTCCCCATGTCGGATTCACAAACAAACAATTCAGCCGACGAACAATGCATGTAAATATGTCGCCACTTGTCAGCACGTCGTAACGACAATAAGTCCCCCCTCGCCACCGCGCTGCATACCAAATGTCAGGGGTTTTAACATCCCTGGTACGCGTGTTTTTACACGGAGTGTTAACATGCCAGCGTAAGACAATATTTGCCCCCAGGGCCAGTGGGGCATGCGAGGGCAGTCTGGTTAACAGCAGGTGTCGATGCAGGCGTGGAGGATGGAGGAGGAATCCTATGGAGAAGCTCACTGCTTATACGTGTTATTGCTCGGCAGGCCTTGCTTGAAATACTATTTGAAATCAATTGACTTGCTTCTTGCTTGATTGGCCACCGGACACTCCAGTCAGACTCAAGCTAAACGCTAAAGTAATTGAACAGGTTTCAAATGATGTAGTTGGACCCAGATCTGGTGTATTACAGTATCTGGCCCTGCTGCTGTTGCTTGCCCAGGATAGGGCGAGGAGCCAGGCTGTTGTTACATAGACAAATGGGAGTTTTATAAAACAGAAAGAGAGCTGATGTAAGCAGATGGTGGGGGGGAGGGGTTAAGAAAGCAATGAGATTTGGATGATAATCAGTTGGCTCTTTCTTCCACTCTCTCTCTCTCTCTCTCTTTCTCTCTCTTTCTCTTTCTCCCTCTCTCGTACATTCTCTCTCCTTCTTGCTCTCTCCCTCTCTCCCTGTCTCTCTCTCTCTCTCTTTCTCTCTCCCTCCTTCCCTCTCTGACAGATCTTGGACGTCCTGTGTTCTCTGTGTGTCTGTAACGGGGTGGCAGTGAGAGCCAATCAGAACCTGATCTGTGACCACCTGCTTCCTAAAAGGGACCTGCTCCTCCAGACACGACTGGTGAACGATGTTCAGAGGTAACCACACGTCACACGACATCGCCTCGGCCACAGCACTTTAAACACAGCACTTTAAACGCTTCCATCTTTTGTCTCTCGAACTCTCTGGGTCACCAACTACTGTAGTTTCACTCTCCTCTGACCCACCAACATCTTTAGTTGACCCGCTTTGTGCATAGGACTGTTAATATGTCATTTTATTAAGTTATTACTGTATATCATTTCAGGCAAGAAAGTAACCATGTAGATTCCAAATAATATGTGCTCAGTTTATCGAAGTAAACCCTGACTTCCACGTTTGTGGAGATCGCTGGTCAGGGTCTATTTTCTACTATCAGTTTTACCCTCTCCCGATTGGACACCGCCCTACGAAATTTGCCCGGAATCTGCATAGAATAGCCTCGCAGTCCATTTTGTGCATGTCAACTGCGAATCGGCATCGCCTCGCCAGAGCGATTCGCCCGCCGGCAGAAGACCACTTCACCTTCCCGAACCTGGTATTTGAATCGGAGGCGAAATTTCCCGCTAGACATCAGGCCGTTTCAGACGAGGAGCGATATCCGCGCATTGCAATTAATTTTCAATGAGAGAGGCGAGCGGACAATTTGGGAGCCCCGGACAATCTGGGGCGGAGCGGCAAGCTGGCGCGACCCTGTGAAATTGTCGCGCGCGTGCTCGTTTCGTGCACACGCCCGCCCGCGATAAGAGCTGAATTGTAGTCAGCTTTCCCCGCTGCGCGCAGGACGCGTGCGTCCCCCGCTGATCCGAGCGAGAACGCAGGCAGAATATCGCTCCCCGTCTGAAACGGCCTATCGGCGGCTAGCGGACGCGGCCCGTTACTCCTGCTGTTCCATGGGGGCCTCGTGGGTAGGCTACACAGGAAAACAAACAGGAAAACAGCTGATAGCGCTCTGAGCTTCCGCCCTACTTCCCTCTCTGTGTCCTCTCTCCGCAGCATGAGGCCCAACATCTTCCTGGGTGTGGCTGAGGGCTCGGCCCAGTACAAGAAGTGGTACTTTGAGCTCATGATCGACCAGGTGGACCACTTCGTGACCAGCGAGCCCACCCACCTGCGCGTGGGCTGGGCCTCCACCAAGGGCTACGCCCCCTACCCCGGCGGCGGAGAGGGCTGGGGGGGCAACGGGGTGGGGGACGACCTGTACTCCTACAGCTTCGATGGCCTCCACCTCTGGTCAGGTAGAGTATCCGGCGGTCTGAGCTGGCTCGCCACACCTGTCATCTTTTACTCTTGCTTCACTTTGACAGCCCGAATGAGCTATTTTTGTTATTGTCGAAGTTTGGAAGTCCATTTTAAAGTCTTTCGTTATATATTTTTGTCATTAACCGTTCTTTAACCAGGTTTAGACCCATTGTGATTAAAATGTCTTTTTCAAGAGTGACCAGGCCAAAAAAGTCCAGTCTTGTTTTGCGCTCTGAAATCCCAAGGTCACTGTCTGGGCTGTGGAGGCATGATTGGAGCTGGCTAAGAGACACTACTAAAATAAAACCCCAGTAAAGCTTCCCAGTGAGCCTTCAGCTCCGCCCACAGCATCCCAGCTTTAGCTATCCTCCCACCCCACCCCTCTCCTGCTGCGCGCCTCTAAACGCTCCATCACGCTGGCCTACATCTCCAGACGTTTCTCATGACTTTGAGCAACCAGTGAAAGCTGCCTGTCCTCTCTGCCCCCCCCTCTCCCCTCCCCCCCCCCCCCCTCCTCTCCAGGTCGTATCCCCAGGGCGGTGGCCTCCATTAATCAGCACCTGCTGAGTTGTGACGACGTGGTGAGCTGCTGCCTGGACCTGGGCGCCCCCAACATGTCGTTCCGTATCAACGGCCAGCCCGTCCAGGGCATGTTCGAGGACTTCAACACGGACGGGTTCTTCTTCCCCGTCGTCAGCTTCTCTGCGGGGGTCAAGTAAGGGTCAAGGCTCGGCGAGGCAGGGAGTGGGACGAGGGGCTGTCTGCTGGGGGGCTGTGTTGCTGTGTTGGGGGTAGTGGTTGTGTCTGTGGTGTTAGATATTAAAGCATTATGGAATAAGAAGCCGTGGGATGTCACGGATATCGCCACGGCTAGCGGGAGTGACATCCCACGGCTTCGAGTTCCATAATGCTTTTATACAACGGTTGCCACATTTATACGCCAATATTTCAAAAAGAAAGACAATACGAACTTTAAATAAATGTATTTTTAATGGAACTATTTGTTAATCATTTGCGGATACTTCCGCTGAAAAAGAGAACGTTGCCAGGCAACGAAAATGCTACAGCCCATCTTTGTGAACATTGATCTGGAAAATTAATAAGAGCGAGAGTGATTAGCGTGGGGCCATCGTGGTTAACATAAAAGATGTGATAGCACTGAAGTACACCTATGCTATATGGATTAGCTTTGTGTCGGTGACATATTTATGTTGAAAGCCTTCTAACCCTCTCGCAGCTTGTGAGGGTTATTTAGCCAACATTTGAGTTGGTTGATCAGCATCAAAATTATTTGTTATTACAAGTCTCACAATGTCAACAGGAATGTGTTAGTTATGACCTAGTTACTGTAGGATCTCCGTGCCTCCTTCCTTGACTTCCTGGTTCCATCCCACCAGGGTGCGTTTTCTGTTGGGCGGTCGCCATGGAGATTTCAAGTTCCTGCCGCCGGCGGGCTACTCCCCGTGTTACGAGGCCCTGCTGCCCAAAGAGAAGATGCGCCTGGAGCCGGTGAAGGAGTACAAGAGAGACCATGAGGGGGTCCGAGACCTGCTGGGCACCACACAGTTCCTCTCCCAGGCCTCCTTCATCCCAACGCCTGTAGACACCAGCCAGGTCAGAGACTTAGGAACTCACTCACTCACTCACTCACTCACTCACTCACTCACTCACTCACTCACTCACTCACTCACTCACTCACCATTCACTCACTCACTCACCACTCGCTCGCTCACTCACTCACTCACTCACTCACTCACTCACTCACTCACTCATTCACCGCTCGCTTGCTCGCTCACTCACTCACTCACTCACTCACTCACTCACTCACTCACTCACCACTCACTCACTCACTCACTCACTCACTCACTCACTCACTCACCACTCACTCACTCACCACTCGCTCACTCACTCACTCACTCACTCACCACTCACTCACTCACTCACTCACTCACTCACCACTCACTCACCACTCACTCACTCACTCACTCACCACTCGCTCGCTCACTCACTCACTCACTCACTCACTCACTCACTCACTCACTCACCACTCACTCACTCACTCACTCACTCACTCACCACTCACTCACTCACTCACTCACCACTCACTCACTCACTCACTCACTCACCACTCGCTCGCTCACTCACTCACTCACTCACTCACTCACTCACCACTCACTCACTCACTCACTCACTCACTCACTCACTCACCACTCACTCACTCACTCACCACTCACTCACTCACTCACCCCTCACTCACTCACTCACCACTCACTCACTCACTCACTCACTCACTCGCTCACTCACTCACTCACTCACTCACTCACTCACTCACTCACCGCTCACTCACTCACTCACCACTCACTCACTCACTCACTCACCACTCACTCACTCACTCACCGCTCGCTCACTCACTCACTCACTCACTCACTCACCACTCACTCACTCACTCACTCACTCACCACTCACTCACTCACTCACTCACTCACTACTCACTCACCACTCACTCACTCACTCACTCACTCACTCACTCACTCACTCACTCACTCACCACTCGCTCGCTCACTCACTCACTCACTCACTCACTCACCGCTCCCTCGCTCGCTCACTCACTCACTCACTCACTCACTCACTCACTCACTCACCGCTCCCTCGCTCGCTCACTTACTCACTCACTCACTCACTCACCGCTCGCTCGCTCGCTCCCTCACTCACTCACTCACTCACCACTCACTCACTCACTCACCACTCGCTCACTCGCTCAATCACTCACCACTCACTCACTCACTCACTCACTCACTCACTCGCTCACTCACCGCTCGCTCACTCACTCACTCACTCACTCACTCACTCACTCGTTCACTCATTCATTCGTTCATTCATTCATTCATTCATTCATTCATTCATTCATTCATTCATTCATTCATTCATTCAGTGCCATGTCCCAGTCTTGGTGCTTAACAGAAGCGTGTCTGATGTGTCTCCAGATTGCTCTCCCCTCTCACCTGGACAACGTCCGAGACAAGCTGGCAGAGAACATCCATGAACTGTGGGGAATGAACAAGATTGAATTGGGCTGGACCTATGGCAAGGTGGATCTTCTCTCTCTCTCTCTCTCTCTCTCTCTCTCTCCCTCCCTCTCTCTCTCTCTCTCTCTCGCTCCTTTTCTCTTTAATTTACTCTTCTTTTCTCTCTGCTCTTTCCTCTCTCCTTCTCTCTCCCTCTCTCTCTGCCCGTCTCTGTCTCTTCTCTCTCTCTCTCTCTCTCTCTCTTTCTCCCCCCCCTGTTCTCTCCCTCTCTGTCTTTCTCTCTCTTCTCTCTTGCCACTCTTCACCCCTGCAGCACAAATCTGTATGTTGGAATGCAGAGCACACACACACTCACACACACTCCGGCTCATGTCCTGTACCCGTCATAGCAGGGCACTTCCCCAGAGAGACCCAGCTCAAACACTACAGCCACCGACAAACTTAATGAGCAGCTCGCCTTCCAAGAGCATGACAACCAAATTAATGACAGGGTCTGAGAAGCACTATTACTCTGTTGGAGCAACTTGATCATTTATTAACGACAATATTGAGGTGACCACAGCTGTTGAGAGTTTAATTTAGTTTTAACGAGACCTCGTTAGCTGAAAGTGACATTGTCCCCTTTCCCTGGATGGGACGCGGATGGACAGGTGGCAGATAGTAGGCAGGAATGATGAAGCCAGATGCGTCAGGATACGCTAACATATACCATTCACCAAGCTCTCGCCCTGCGAGTGCCCTGTTTGCCTTGTACAGTAACTATACACATACAGTAGTCCACTGTGGCACTAGTTTGTTTTTGGAATCCAAGCACATTCTGTCTGTGTACAGATATCCATTAAGCCAAGGGCTGTGACATAGTGACCCGTAAACAATTTGCCTGCGCTTGTTTTCATACAACTACCGACACCTGAGGCTCATTATTTTGAGTATACAGAGGAAAACGGGTCAGTGAAAGTGCACTGCTACTGTACATGATCTGAATAATATGAATTTCATCAATGCAGAAACAGGACTTTTTAAACATGTTTTATTCTGTGCTGAACCACTTCGGTCATATTTGTGAAGGTTTTTTTTGTGGAGGGACTGTCATCCATTTTAGATTGAATTAGTTTTAGTTGTTTCATTCAAATGTAACAGTTGCTAACTGCCTCTCCGCAGGTTCGTGACGACAACAAGAGGCAGCACCCTTGCCTGGTGGATTTCACCAAGCTGCCAGAGACTGAGAGGAACTATAACCTACAGATGTCCAGTGAAACTCTGAAGTGAGCCCAGGGGTTATCTGCTCAATAAAAAAAACCATTACTCATTTTTAAGAACCGCCACTGCTCCTCAAAAAAGACGTCCGAGGTGTTGATTGGGCTAAGATTAAAACTCTGTTTATAATGAGTTCAGTCTCTTCAGTAAATCCAAGAGATTATAGATTCATACAGCCCAGAGTCCATTTCAAAAGATCACTCATCTCTCTCTCTCTCTCTCTCTCTCTCTCTCTCTCTCTCTCTACCACCATCAGACTCCCCAGTTTCACATCACTTCCTAGTGAACAGCCTCAATTATGTAATACTTCTAATGTTGTCTAATACCCTGAAGAGGCTTGTTTCCAGTAAGACATGTGATGGACTTGGATGGATTGGTATGTGGTGTATAGTTGAATAATGCCTGTGTATTGATCTTTGACTTAATTTCTCTATCATCTCTCACTCTGGCTCTCCCTCTCTCTCTTTATCTCTCTTTCTCTCTCTCCCCCACTCTCTTCCTATATCGCTCCCCCCTCTTTCTTTACATCCACCCCTCTCTTTCTCTCTCTCTCTCTTTCTCCCCCCTCTCTCTCCTTTCCCCCTCTCTCTTTCTCTCTCTCTCTCTCTCTCTCTCTCTCCCCCCCCCCCTCTCTCTCTCTCTCTCTCTCCTCCAGGACCCTGTTGGCCCTATGGTGCCATGTAGCACAGGTGAATGCCAACGCAGCGGACGATCTGAAGAAAATTAAACTTCCCAAAGAGTGAGCCACTTGCACCTACAGCACCAGCGTAGCATTAGCAATGCCATATGACCTACAGCACCAGCGTAGCATTAGCAATGCCATATGAGGACGTATCCCATGTGACTCAGCATCTCAGCTCTGTGACACTCGATGCTGTTGCCTAATCATGACGTCATGTCCACTGCAGCTATGTGATGTCTAACGGTTACAAGCCAACGCCGCTGGAGCTTTCTGACGTGAAGCTGACCGCAGGTCAGGAGGTTCTGGTTGATAAACTGGCCGAGAACGCCCACAACGTGTGGGCCAAGGACAGGATCAAACAAGGATGGACCTACGGCATCCAGCAGGTGACTGCACAGCAAACCCGCTTCCAAATACACTATTTGAAATCCTTTCCGTTTCTTTTTAACATTTGTGTCTACCTAGAGTGTCAGGTGGGTGCAGGGTTTGAATTTTTGGGAAGAGTCTGTTGGTTCCATTGCGCCAGACAAGAGCAGTCGAGCACAGATTACAGTACTGTAATTGAAATGGTCTGCTGGACCCACACTCTCCATTCATCTTATACACATATAAATTCATGTTCTTTTCAGTCACAGTCATGTGCACTGTAACGTTTCCTCTTTCACCAGTTAATAGACAGATCAGTGGGTCAGTGGAAGTTGACCGGCGTCTGAACTGAAACAGATGTCCGCCACGTTCATTCAGGCTCACAGACACACAGCCTTCATTACGGAGCATGACTGACCAGGAGGGCGTAGCAGGGGGGCTGACGGCGGTCACGTGTGGTTCTGTCCGCAGGATTTGAAAAGCAGACGTAATCCTCGCCTGGTTCCGTACGCTCTACTGGACGAGAGAACTAAGAAGTCCAACAGGGACAGCCTGAGAGAGGCCATCAGAACCTTGGTGGGGTACGGATACGACATCGACCCCCCAGATCAAGAGGGTGAGTGGCGCACACACACGCGTGCTGACGCACACACACACACAGATACACACACCCACACACACACGGATACACACACACACACACACAGTCCCGTGCTAAAACATGCAACATTGTGTGTGCGGTCACAGCCGTCCACATGCTGGACAAGCAGAGCATCGAGACCATCCGCTTCTTCCGCGTGGAGCAGACGTACGCGGTGAAAACGGGGAAGTGGTACTTTGAGTTTGAGGCGCTGACCGGCGGAGACATGCGCGTGGGCTGGGCCAGACCCGGCTGCCGGCCTGACGCCGAGCTGGGCATGGACGACCAGGCCTTCGTCTTCGACGGACACAGGGTAGGCCGCTCAGAGTTACAGGCCATGTATTAACCAATCACATTAATCAGATACCTTCAATTAAGTATTTGTGTAGGCGACCATTTGTTTTACCGCCATACTGTAAACGGTTGCTCCTTGCAAACAAAGCGCGGCGCGCGATAGGCGGCGTTCGCTGAGACGAGCGCGGTGTCTTACGGAGTTGCGTTGGCTGTGTCCCCCCCCCAGGCTCGCCGTATGCACGCCGGCAGCCGTTTCTTCGGCAGGTCCTGGAGCACTGGGGACGTGGTGGGCTGCATGATCAACATGGATGACAAGTCCATGATCTTCACCCTGAACGGAGAGCTGCTCATCACCAACAACGGCTCCGAGCTCTGCTTCACCGACTTCGAGACCGACGACGGTGAGTTTGGTTCCACGCCGGCCGAACTTACGACCTTAACATCCCCCCTGCGCGGCCGGGTCACGCCCCTCCGGGAGGCGCCCTGAGGCACGGCGTTCCCGGTCCTAGATGGGGCTTGTGCAGCGGGCTGACGCAGTCTGGTGTTAGTCTAGCAATGTGCGGCCACAAGGCAGTAATAGGCCGTTGAGGATTCACTCCAATCATTGTGCAAGGAAAGGTAGCCAATAAGCATGCAGTGAAAAAAAGAAACGTGTGATCTAGATATTGATCTACTGTAGATATCTGTGTCAGATCAAATGACACTGCACATGAACACACACACAACACACACACTGGTACCTGGTGACCTCCAACCTCTATGACCTCTGACCTGTGATCTTTGACCCCCGCAGGGCTCATCCCAGTGTGCTGCCTGAGCATGTGCCAGATCGGTCGTATGAACCTGGGGAAGGACGCCAGCACGTTCAAGTACTACACCATGTGTGGCCTACAGGAGGGCTTCGAACCCTTCGCCGTCAACATGAACCGTGAGGTCACCATGTGGTTCAGCAAACGCCTGCCCACTTTCGTCAACATCCCCGAGGACCACAACCACATCGCGGTAAGGAGTGGAGGTTGTGTTGGGGACAAAACATTAATCACTGAAAATAACTTTGTAATGTGATGAAGTTGCAGAGTGCAACCAAGGAACAGAATAGCCTCTAGGGCATTTCAAAGGCCTGATTAGTTTTTTGGATGGCTGTGTTTGCAATTTGTGTTTTTATGTTTGCTTTTTGTATTAACTCTATACTTGTGTTGTACGTGTTTTGCAAGCAGGCCTTGAAAAAGAGTTTCATAGGCACTCCCTGCATAAATAAAGGTTAAATGGTTTCAAAATTAAAACTTAAATGAAATAAATGAAAGAATGTGCTCCTGTTCCACCAGGTCACGAGGATTGACGGGACGGTGGACAGCCCTCCGTGTCTGAAGGTCACACACAAGACGTTTGGAACCCAGAACAGCAACAACGACATGATGTTCTGCAGGATGAGCATGCCTGTGGCGTTCCACGCCATCACCGCGCCTCCGGACGAGTCTCTGAAACTCAGGTCTGAAACTCCAGAACCCCACAGTCCGCCTTGCCACCATCAATTCAATTCTATTCAAATCTTCATTTTCCCACAAGATACATTTTGGTTTTCAGACAGAGTTTGAAAACACTTTATAATTATACTCTTAGCCAAGGGGGGCTTTAAACGCCATCTACTGTATGAAGGAAATGATTGATTAGCTGCAGGGATCCTTCGTCAGTCACTGAATTTGTCATTCTGATATGCAGTCAGCCTCCAAAAGAAGATGGAACAGTTGACTATGGAAGCATCACAACGGTAAGAAAAGTATAATTTATATTTATGACGGTTATATTTCACACCCTAGATGTTTGTGTCGTTTACACTGATACACTTCAGTAAGGTTCAACCTGGTTACGTTATATGTTTGAAATGTGTTGTTCGGGCCTTAGTAAGTGTGTGTGTCCTGATACTGAATATCAGTGGTGTTTCTGGTATGTTGTTTATTACAGTATTACCACTCTGTCAGAGTGTTTGCTGGCCAGGACCCTGCGTCAGTGTGGGTTGGCTGGGTCACCCCTGACTACCATTACCATAGCAAACACTTCAGCCTCAGCAAGACCCGCACGGTTACCGTTACCCTGGGAGACGAGAGGGGGCGGGTCCACGAGAGGCGAGTGCTTTTCCTCCTGATTCATATCTTTGCAGCTGTTCAGCAACTATAAACACAACAGCAGAAATCAACACCAAACAAAACGGTGGTACAGTTTGTCAGTAAAGTATTAGATGAGATTATTCTCTATATGAAGTTGTTAACCTGCTCAGATGAATGTTTATTTAGCCAGACGCTATTCTAATACCATATAATAGGCCTTTCATATTGAAATATAATATTGTATAATGCAATAAGTTCCAGTCTGAATATTACTTCTGATCTATATTTTCTTTATCTACATTGACTTATTGATTGAGAGGGCTGTGGTTACCGTGGTTACACCGTAGCACTTGTTAAAGAAAAGGCAGAGGCAGACCTGCCTTTTTGTTGCCATAACAACGCGCCCTATTTAAAAGTTGTTCAAAATGTAAAATATTGAACTTGAGCACTATGCACAAACTAACCCTAACCAATAACCCCAACCCAACCCTAACCAATAACCCCAACCCAACCCTAACCCAACCCTAACCCAGAAAGAAAGGAGCTGGGGGAGGGGGGGCGGGAGGCGTATTCAGGGGGGGGGGGGGCAGTTGCAGAAAAGCGGAGCGGTCCAATAAAAGTTCCAACAGTGTGACCACCGCCTTCCTAGCCGTTCTCCTGTCGTCCTCTCGTCCTAACCCCGTCCCCTACCCCGTCCCCTACCCTGTCCTCCCGATCACAGCGTCCAAAGGAGCAACTGCTACATGGTGTGTGGCGGGGACATTGTCAGCGCCTCCTCCTCTGGAAGCACCAGCGCCGACCTGGAGATCGGCTGTCTGATCGACCTGGCGACCGGCTTAATCTCCTTCACCGCCAACGGCAAGGAGCTGGCCACCAGCTACCAGGTACTGTAAAGCATCATACTGTACCATAACACAGTTATCCCCATACAAACACATACCACGGCTATCTGGGGCAGTGTCTACGGTAGCACAAGTCCTAAATGAGACACATACCCTGGTCTACAGACAGGCTTTTATAAGCATTAGGATCGCATTAAATCCTCCAGCTTCTGCTAACATCATTACATTGTTTAATCGTTGAAAACTATTTAGATTTTCTAGTGACAGCTAATGATCCAACACCAGAATTTCAATTTGTTTTCGACACCGCTTCTAATCTAAACACCTCATCGGTCACTGAGCATCTCCGTCCTCCATCCTTTAGTATCATGGCAACAGTGAGTTCAGCTCAGCCCAACGCTCATTTCAAATATCAGCTGGATCTCAGCTGGACGCTGAACTCACGTGTGTCACCTTAGGGGGACGGCTTAGACACCTGCCTCTCTCCACCTCTGAAAGGGATCGGCCTTTTTTAAGGGTAGTCCCTCTCAGGACGTAGAGAGGCTTTCACCCTGATGAGAAAATAACCACGCCCCCCTCTTGGCCACGCCTCCCTCCTGGCCACCCCTCCCTCCCCCTCTTGTCTGTCTGACGCATGGTGCTGATAGGCTGTCTGGAGGGCATCAGAGTGGCGTTTGGAACACCTCCTCATCCTTCTCCCGTCTGAATGCAGACCGGGTTCTAAAGGCGCTCCTTTTGTCTTTTGTCTGTCTGACGGCAGCAGAGCAGAGCCGCTGCGCCTCGTTGGAGACGTGCGTCTTCCTGGCGCGTGAGCTGCATAGAGAGAGACTCACTCTGATTATCGTACAGATGAAATAATACCAAGTGATCCGTCTTCTGCACAACTGAGAGAAGGGAGTTCACGGAGGAGCGGTTTTGTCCGAGCTCGTCTTTAGCAGTCATCCCTGCAGCTTCGATGCCAAGTTGTTGTTTTTCTCGTCATCGTTGTTGTTGTTGATGTCGTTTGTTATCGTAACCAGGTGGAGCCCAGCACCACGGTCTTTCCAGCTGTGTTTGTCCAGCCCACCAGTCCCAATCTGTTCCAGTTTGAGTTTGTCAAGATCAAGGTTGGTTTCTCCCACACAACTAGTACAAAGTACACTGTGTTGTTGTAGTGCGCTGGTCACACCCCCAAATCAAGCCCTGTTGCATTTAATCAAAAATCTCAAAGACAACCTCCACAACAAGCATCCAGATCCCAAGTAGCTACTGTGATCACAAATCATGACCAAATCACGACGGTGACCAGTCGCTAAAGACGTTCGAACCCATCCCCCCCCCCCAGGACGCCATGCCCCTGTCGTCCGCCATCTTCAAGAGCGAGCACAGGAACCCGGTGCCGCAGTGCCCGCCGCGGCTGGACGTCCAGACCATCATGGCGGTGCTGTGGAGCCGCATGCCCAACACCTTCCTCACGGTGGAGACGGCCAGGGTCAGCGAGCGCCACGGCTGGGTGGTCCAGTGTCTGGAGCCCCTGCAGATGATTGGCGTCCACATTCCCGAGGAGAACAGGTCTGGGCTTAGAAGTGAACACTTTAACTCGGCATTCCTCAGGGGAACGGGTCTGGGATTAGAATTTTAAAAATAACTTTTACTCCACTCTCCTCAGGAGAACAGGTCTGGGTTTAAAACTAAAAAGAACTTTCAAAGGATAATTTCCCCTGACAATCAGCCTAGATGAGGTTTAATCTGTCCTGAGGAAACCTCTCTCTGTCTCAGTACACCCTCCTTTTTATTAATGGCCTGAAAGGGAAACTCATTTGTTTTGTTTCTCAGAGCAATTACTTATAGTAAACTACCCAGACACACATCAGGGCCTCTCTCTCTTTGAAGCTCAGTTTCTGCACATTGTTTCATTGTTTCAATTCATATTCAGCATATTTTATACATTAGCTGAGTTTAATTACTGCTCCTGTCTCTGCCTCGTACTCCCTCCCTCTCTTTCCGTCTCTCTCTCTCTCTCTCTCTCTCTCTCTCTGTCTTTTTCTCTCAGGTGTATGGACATGCTGGAGCTATCTGAGAACGAGGATCTGAAGAAGTTCCACTACCACACCCTCAAACTCTACTGCGCCCTCTGCGCCCTGGGCAACACCCGCGTGGCTCACGCCCTCTGCAGCCACCTGGACCAATCACAGCTCCTCTACAGCATCGACAACCAGTACCTGTCTGGCATGCTGAGAGAGGGCTTCTATAACGTCCTCATCAGGTGGGTGACTCACGCCAGAGATGGTTTTCACTACTTCACTGTCAGGTGATCATGTCAGGTGATCATGCAGTGCAATGTAAAGAGAGTGAGCTGAATGATGATCAGGAACTTTGAAGATGATGATGATGGTGATGATGATGATTATAGTGGTGATAATGATGATGATGATGATGATGATGATAGTGCTGATGATGATGATGATGATGATGATTGATGATGATGATAGTGATAATGATGATGATGAAGATGATGATAGTGGTGATGATGATGATGATGATGATGACGATTGTTCACCGTTTCCCCCACCAGCATCCACCTGGAGACCGCCAAAGAGGCCCGCCTCATGATGAACAACGAGTTCATCATCCCCGTGACGGACGAGACGCGCTCCATCAAGCTCTTCCCCGACGAGTCCAAGAGGCACTCGCTGCCCGGCGTGGGGCTCAGCACCTCCCTCAAGCCCCGCCTCCACTTCACCCCGCCCTGCTTCATCGCCACCAAGCGGCAGCAGATGCTCCACAGCCCCCAGATCCCGCTGGGCGCGCTGAAGGAGAAAGCCATCGGCATGCTCACCGAGGCGGTGCAGGGCGGGGGCCCCCACATCAGGGACCCGGTCGGGGGCAGCGTGGAGTACCACTTCGTCCCCATCCTCAAGCTCATCGGGACCCTGCTGATGATGGGGGTGCTGAGCAGTGAGGAGGTGAGGCGGATCCTGCTGCTGATCGACCCCAGCGTGTTCGGCGACCCTGAGGAGGAGGAGGTGAAGGCGGAGGAGGCGGCGGCGGGAGGGGAGAAGGAGGAGACGAGCAGCAACGAGGAGAAGGCGGTGGAGGCGGGGGAGGAGGAGTCCAAGGAGGCCAAGACCCCCATGAAGGGACTGCTGGGGAAGACGCTGCCAGAGTCGGTCAAACGCCAGGTGAGAGAGAGACGGACACACACACACACACACACACACACACACACACATTTGTGCTACTATACTTGTGGGGACTGCTAAACTTAACCCTAGCCCTAAATCCTAACCCTAATCCTAACCATAACCATTTACCCCTCACCCTGACCCTTACCTTGACCCTAACCAAAACACCCGAAACCTCACACACACACACACGCACACACACACTAACTATGTGAATATTGACTTTATCCGTCCCCCGTCCTGCAGATGTGCGAGCTGCTCCACTACTTCTGCGACTGCGAGCTGAAGCAGCGCATCGAGGCCATCGTGTCCTTCTCCGACAGCTTCGTGTCCAAGCTGCAGTTCAACCAGAAGTTCCGCTACAACGAGCTGATGCTGGCGCTCAACATGTCCGCTGCGGTGACCGCCAAGAAGACCAAGGAGTTCCGCTCGCCCCCCCAAGAGCAGGTGCAGTGTTTCTACCTCTGTGGTCATTTGTGTCAAAGGTCAAAAAGGTTGAAAGGTGTATTTTTTCACAGCACCAGAATCAGAAAGACAAACTGTATCGCCACTCAACTAAGAGTACAATTCCTTCCATTCCTTCCTTGTACAGTATAAACAGAAATGTCCGCAACCACCAAAACTGGTGTAGCAGAACCTAAACCTTAAAACCTTCAAAATTAGTTGTGCAACCATTGCAGTGCCAGAATTAATTAGTGAGATTCAATGTTTACTGTTGTTGTTTGATGTTGTTATGTTGTTATCACGGCTGTCTTGGCCACGGCTTCTTCGAAAAAGAGATTGTAATCTCAAGAGGACGTCCCTGGTTAAATATAGGTTAAATAAAAAATAAATGTTCATGACTAGTCAGTATGGTCTCCCAAAAATACCAGGGCCCATTCCTTCCAGAGCGTGGCACTTGTGGGGGTCGTAAATCTCACAGTCAGACAGATTCCTGCGGTATCTGTAGCACTCTGACCAAAATACCCCACAGGGTTTTCTCATTCTCTCAGCAGATGTTTGACTAATCTCTTTTAAACACCCAGCCCCATTTGCCCCCAGCAGTTGTCCCTCTCTGACACACTCAGAATCACTCTCACTTTGACTCAGACTCGCTGTTGATCTGACTCAGACTCACTCTCGGTTTGACTCAGACTCGCTCTTACTTTGACTCAAACTCACTCTAGCTTTGACTCAGAATCACTCTCACCTTGACTCAGACTCGCTCTCGATCTAACTCAGACAACGCTCTCGGTTTGACTCAGACTCGCTCTCGGTTTGACTTAGACTCGCTCTCGGTTTGACTCAGACTCGCTCTCGGTTTGACTCAGACTCGCTCTCGGTTTACCACCGGGGTTGGTTTGTTGGTTCACTGCTCAGTTCTCCTGCTGACTCTAGAACAGGCATGATTCCTCTGATGGCGAAGGTATGAATCCCCATCATCAACCTTCTTCCGAACTGTCTCCCTTCTGTCATACTCACAATAATGTCTCAGTAACTAAAGACAACAGAGAAATACTGGACAAAAGATTGCCCCCACCTGGAGGAGGTCTTGTAAAGGCTATTGCAGCTAACAGAAGTGGAGCAGGGAGCACACCGAGGACCAGTGTTTGATTCCTCATGATTGCAACTGTGATCTATTATAACTACATCCACGACTCGGGGGGGGGTAGTTGCTGACCTGCTCATTCGCCCGCTCCCATAGGCTCTCATGGACCATACAGATCAACCAATCCCTGACCAGACTCTGACCATAGTTCCAGGAGCAGTTTTAACAGTGGACACTAGGCCGGCTGTGTAAACCTGCAGCTCTGTCCTCAAAAGACCTCTTCCTTTTTCTTCCGGTCTTCTTCTTATTATTTTTTTTACTAAGACCTTATTGAGAGGCGCGTCCAGAAATAGTATCAGCAAATTGGCCGGGCCGGGCCCGCGCCTCCGCTGCGTATCCGTCGTCTGCTCCTCCAGTCGCAGGAAATTTGTCTCGTTTACAGCCAATCTGTTTTCACGCCCGGGCAGCTGCCGTGGTCTCTCAGACGCGGAAGGTGTCCGTCCGCCGGGTTTAAACGTCGCGCATCGATGAGACATCTCCTCTCTGCAGCCCCCTTGACATATCCCTGCGCTGCCAACTTCTACAAACCCGTCAGAAGTATCCAAAGCAATCTCCTCCTCATTGATGGAAGAAAGCGCATGCATTTCCCTCTCCATCACCGCTAGCATCCCGAGTGAACCTGCTGGCAGCCGGCGCCCACTGTGAATAATGAGACCGCCTGCTGCCGTGGCCTCAGTTGTCTCTCTGTTCTCCCCTGCTTGCTCTTTCTTTCTTTGTCACACACACACACACACACTCACTCTCTCTTCTTCTGTCTAATCATCTCTCCCTCTCCCCCCCCCCCCCCCCCCCCCTTCGTAGATCAACATCCTGTTGAACTTCAGCACCGGCGAGGACTGTCCGTGTCCCGAGGACATCCAGCAGGAGCTCTACACCTTCCATGACGAGCTGCGTCTACACTGCGGTATGACGTCACTGCGCCGGACACACACACAAACACACACACACACACCCTGCCTCCGCCTGTTCACCTGCTCCTCGCGCAGCAGCGCTAGTCCGCTAACCCGAGGAAGAATAACAATTTGTGTGTGTGTGTGTGTGTGTGTGTGTGTGTGTCCATGTAGGGATCCCCATGGAGGAGGAGGAGGAGGAGCAGGACACCTCTATAAAGGGCCGTCTGCTCGCCCTGCTCTACAAGATCAAGGGTCCGCCCCAGAAGACCGAGGAGCAGCCCACCGAGGAGGAGGCGCCTCCCAGTGAGTGTGGGAGCGTAGCGTAGTGGTCACTGTACTGGTTACTCTCCCAGTTCATACTCCCAGTGAGTGTGGGAGCGCAGCATAGTGGTCACTGTACTGGTTACTCTCCCAGATTATACTCCCAGTCAGTGTGGGAGCGTAGCGTAGTGGTCACTGTACTGGTTACTCTCCCAGTTCATACTCCCAGTCAGTGTGGGAGCGCAGCGTAGTGGTCACTGTACTGGTTACTCTCCCAGTTCATACTCCCAGTCAGTGTGGGAGCGCAGCATAGTGGTCACTGTACTGGTTACTCTCCCAGTTCATACTCCCAGTCAGTGTGGGAGCGTAGCGTAGTGGTCACTGTACTGGTTACTCTCCCAGTTCAAACTCCCAGTCAGTGTGGGAGCGTAGCGTAGTGGTCACTGTACTGGTTACTCTCCCAGTTCATACTCCCAGTCAGTGTGGGAGCGTAGCGTAGTGGTCACTGTACTGGTTACTCTCCCAGTTCATACTCCCAGTCAGTGTAGGAGCGTAGCGTAGTGGTCACTGTACTGGTTATCCTCCCAACTTATAAAATAAAAAAGGTCTCTGTTTAGGTTTTAGCCTGCATGTTAAAACATTTTTAACGCCTCAACGTTTCGGCACTCGGATCTCCGTCAAGATGCCTTGTCTAGTTCAGGACTTGGAATTCCCCCCCTATGCAACTGTGCTCAAGCCAGCTTGTGCAGAAGACTCGTTCATTCAGTATTCTCCCAACAGCAGACTCGTTCATTCAGTATTCTCCCAACAGAAGACTCGTTCATTCAGTATTCTCCCAACAGAAGACTCGTTCATTCAGTATTCTCCCAACAGAAGACTTGTTCATTCAGTATTCTCCCAACAGAAGACTCGTTCATTCAGTATTCTCCCAACAGAAGACTCGTTCATTCAGTATTCTCCCAACAGAAGACTTGTTCATTCAGTATTCTCCCAACAGAAGACTCGTTCATTCAGTATTCTCCCAACAGAAGACTCGTTCATTCAGTATTCTCCCAACAGAAGACTTGTTCATTCAGTATTCTCCCAACAGAAGACTCGTTCATTCAGTATTCTCCCAACAGAAGACTCGTTCATTCAGTATTCTCCCAACAGAAGACCCGTTCATTCAGTATTCTCCCAACAGAAGACTCGTTCATTCAGTATTCTCCCAACAGAAGACTCGTTCATTCAGTATTCTCCCAACAGAAGACTCGTTCATTCAGTATTCTCCCAACTTGCCAATTACAATCCTGTCTTTTCCTTCATTCTCATAGGAACTAATGATTCAAATGAAGATGAAGGCCCACTTATCTGATCGTCTGGTTGGTAGAACAGTATTTGCAGGAGATTAATTGTAATGCTTGGAACTACAGTAGACTCTCTCACTGATGCAATATTCATAATCTACATGAAGAGAAATACTGTGATAAAACCCTTATGGGGCTCTTTTAGTCGATTTCATGCTTTTAGTCATTCCCATCCGGATATCACCGCGCCCTGGAAGTCAAGCGCCCTTGTGAGCCTCCGCTCTAATGAGGATTGCGCCCTCAAAGCATGACACGATTTTAGTCAAATCTTGACCTCCACCTCAGTGATAAGAGCACATTCCGAACTCTAAAAAATGTATTACTCCACTCCACACAACACTGTAGAGCTCCACAAAACGACTTGATGTTTTATAAACTCACTTGACTTGCATGGTGCTTGTGAACAAGCCTGGATCATAACTCATAAATAAAAAACTGAGGTAACAATCGATGTTATCAGGCTTTGGACAACATGTTCATTGGTTTGCTGGGAGAGCAGTGGGTTATCTGAACCAGCACTGTAGCAGAGCTGTAGCAGAAGTACCCCCCCCCTGTCTCTCTCCCTCTATCCGTGTCTCTCTCATCCTCCTCTCGGCCAACCAGCTCTGATTCAGGCCAATGAGAATGCAGTGAGAATGCTGACCATGACACAGCAGATGTCGACCATTTGACCCCTACATCGCCAGTTCACCAAAGAGAAACGCTGCAGAGAAATTGTTGTTATCCACCCTAGAACTCCTGTAGGTACGGGGTGTAGCTTGTCAGGACATTCTGTCCGTGGCCTTAAGCTTGCAGGTATGACATTCTGTTTCTAGTACATATTTCTATACAGTAGTTGTGTAGTTTTCCGGTACCTGTATGTACCTCTTAACCCCAAAACAAACCATAGTGGTCCCCACGAGAGAGCTACCTACAGAAGATGATGCACCTGAGATTGCATCATCAGATTGCATAGTTCTCCCTGAGGTAGCTACTGTACTATACATGTACAGTCCCATATTTACAATGTGTGTTTGAAGGACGACTAAATGTTAAATCTACCCTGTACCTGTACAAGGCAATTAGGTTGAATCATCTTGGAAGCGTGGAGCTCAGTAATGAGGAGCCCTTGAAATCCATCCATCCAACTCATCCAGTAGCCATGCTGGTGCTTAATTAGAATAAGACAGTTAGAGATGAGAATGAACAGGTCTTGACAGGACAGCTGGGTACTCTGTCTCTGTTTACCTAGAGAGAGACCGGCTCTGTGGAGAGCACTAATACAGACTGCTTACTTACTGCTGCTGAGGGGGAGGAGGAGGAGGAAAGGAGGAGGAGAGGAGGAGGAAGAGTAGAAGGGAGGAGGAAGAGGAGGAGGAAGAATAGAGAGGGGGAGGAGGTAGGGGGAGGAGGAGAAGGAGGAGGGAAGGAGGAGTGGGGGCGGGGCAGTGAAGGGGGAGGATGGGGAGGATGGGGAGGAGAAAGGTAAGAACAAGGGAACATGTGGAGTCATTGAACTGTAGAGATCAAACCAGTGTTCATTCTTTATTTCTAGCTGTAGCATGGCTATAATCAAATGTAAGATAATGTCTCCCATCTTTGTCACACAAAATGTGTGCGAGTGTCTTTTAGTGTGTGTGTGTGTGTGTGTGTGTGTGTGTGTGTGTGTGTTGGGTAGTTATGGTGTAGCAGTCCAGAGACTTGTTAGCTCACATGGATGCTGTGTTTGTCTGATGGTAGATGTTTAGGTAAGCCTCCGAGAGGTCAGGGTTCAAACACCGACTGCTCTACTAGACCAGCACCTTGGTCAGGCTGTGAGATAGTGCCAGCAGATCTGTCCTTCTACCTGGTTCAAACTGTATGTCTGAAATTGCTTGTGAGACATTGTGTGTGTGTGTGTGTGTGTGTGTGTGTGTGTGTGTGTGTGTGTGTGTGTGTGTGTGTGTGTGGTCATGTGTTGTTGTTTTTTCTGTGTATATTGGTTTGAAGATGTATTAAGATAAGTAAGTAGCCTTGAGAACCAATGGTTCTCGATGCTAGTGGCACATCGGGGAGGAGCCTATCTCCTGATTCCTTAGCGTGAGGCAGCTTGAAGTACACCCCCTGGACATGACGCTAGTATGTCTCAGGGACTTACCGCCAATCCAACCCTTGATGCTGAGTACCAAACAGGGAGACATTGCTGTGTGTGTGTGTGTGTGTGTGTGTGTGTGTGTGTGTGTGTGTGTGTGTGTGTGTGGTTTTGTTGTTTTTTGAGTGTATTTGCCCTGAGGATGTATTGAGATAAACCTGCAGCATATTCCTGTGCCAGCTGAACAACAACACAGTAGAATCACTCTCCTATGGATAGCAATAGTCCAGGGGATATTTAATATGGAGAGACTTACAGTACCTTCTCTCTGAGACTCTGTGTTGATAAATTCTGGAAGTAATTGGTCGAAATGGTTACTATACAAGAAGGTAGATACTGCCCCCCCCCCATTTAACTTGATATGGGTGGCTTATTGGTATTATCAAATGCAATATGTCTCCATATGCCATATGTTTTTGTTTTAATCATGCATGCTGTTTTTTATTTACTCTGTTCCCTCTGTGGCATGTGTTTTATTAGGGGAATACAGGGTTTCTGTATGGAAAACTGTTATCAAAGAATAATCGTATTGATCTCCTCTGAGGACAATATGGACTAAGACTGATAAGGACTGGAGAAGCACCTTAAGCTATGTTACTGCTCTCCACAGTAGCACCCTCTCCCCCTCTAGGGTTGATGGACACCCAACGCAAAGCTAATTGCTCAGGATAAGTTAAAACCATGATACCCATGATGACCTGTCTGTTTTTACTGTTCATGTAAAAGCTATTTTCAAAAAATAATGTAAAAAACAAACAAACAAAAAGACTCTCCTAGCCCAGGAAACAACACTGTTTCTGTTGTATTACCTCCCTGCTTTTCTAACTCACAGATACTGTACATGACATGACATTCCTGGAAACAAGGAAGAGATTAATTGACTGCAGTTCCACCTAGGGCCGCCGCGTCACATTAAACCTTATTCCCACAAAATAATTCTGGTATTTTTTCTAGTGTGTTCCATTCTGTTATGTTTGTACTGTAGATGTGAGTGCAACATCACAGGCGGACTGCGATGCCGCAGATCCTGTTTATTGGTACTGTACTGTACTGTATGCACACCTGTGGAATAAAATAAAAAAGAATAGAATACAATAGAATAAAATAGAACCAGAGCTGATATTGAAATTGACACACCGCTCTGTCTGAGCTCCCCGTTTCGAGCGACATAACTAATGTAAGATAACTCCTTCGCAGTAACACTTCCTGTCATGTTCGCCGTGGTCAGGACTCGGGGCTATGAGGTGAACGGTGACGCTGTATTTTGTATGCTTGTTTCCGTGCAGCCAACCTGAAGGAGCTGATCTCCCAGACCATGGCCAGCTGGGCGCAGGAGTGCCACATCCAGGACCCGGAGCTGGTCAGGAAGATGTTCAGCCTGCTCCGGCGCCAGTACGACGGCATCGGCGAGCTGCTCCGCGCCATGAGGAAGAGCTACACCATCTCCGCCGCCTCGGTCCAGGACGCCATCAACCTGCTGGCCTCCCTGGGACAGATCAGGTCCCTGCTGTCCGTCCGCATGGGCAAGGTGGAGGAGAAGCTGATGATCGATGGACTGGGGTGAGACCCGCGCCGCACCCGGGCCCAATACACTATTTGAACTATTTCAGTTACTTATACATACTGTATCTGAAAAAGTACTTGGAGCAATGCTAGTAGTTTGCGTCTGGCTTGTGTTTTGGGGGGCATCGGCCCTAAAGTAAGTTTGTGCTTTTGAGCCCTCAGAATGAGCAAAAACTGTTTTTGTCATAGAAGCTGAAGCAGATGCTTTCTGGCCACGATTCTGGGTCTCGGATTAGTCGACTTAACTGGCATCTCTGTCCCCTCGTGTGTGCAGGGACATCATGAACAACAAGGTGTTCTACCAGCACCCCAACCTGATGCGCGTTCTGGGCATGCACGAGACGGTCATGGAGGTGATGGTCAACGTGCTGGGCGGGGACAAGTCCCAGGTATATGAGCAGAGAGTCTGGTCCATTCTCAGATGGACCGCACACCCCACCTCAACCCTCAATCAGGAGGCCTTGTTATTACATTGGACAGTGGCAACTCAAGTGCAACACTGTTTGTAGTTGAATTGAAAATGGAGGTAGTTTGTGTGCACTTTTACAATTGCTTGTAAAGCTTGAGGTACGTCTTCAGTCACAGAGTTTAAATCCATGGCTTGAAGTTGCTTTTACGACTGCTATTTTGCAACGTTCCAAAACAACTGAGCAATGTTACTTACTGCTAGTGGCTATGTAACTAAACAAAACCCTAACTGATCATGTAATAATTACTGGACCTTGAAGGGTCGTTTATTGGCCACACGGTTACACACAACACACGCATTAGTGAGAGGCAACACACGACACACAACACACAAACATTTTAGCATTTTCTGAAGTTGACACATTTGTGTTACTTACTGTAGAATACATGTGTGATAGTTTTTCTTCCGCGTTGGAGAGGACTAGGGTTGGGGGGGTGGAAGAGGACTAGGGTTGGGGGGGTGAGAGAGGACTAGGGTTGGGGAGTGAGAGAGGACTAGGGTTGGGGGGGCAGGAGAGGACTAGGGTTGGGGGGTAAGAGAGGACTAGGGTTGGGGGGTGAGAGAGGACTAGGGTTGGGGGGGCAGGAGAGGACTAGGGTTTGGGGGTAAGAGAGGACTAGGGTTGGGGGGTGAGAGAGGACTAGGGTTGGGGGGGCAGGAGAGGACTAGGGTTGGGGAGTGAGAGAGGACTAGGGTTGGGGGGTGAGAGAGGACTAGGGTTGGGGGGTAAGAGAGGACTAGGGTTGGGGGGGTGGAAGAGGACTAGGGTTGGGGGGGTGAGAGAGGACTAGGGTTGGGGAGTGAGAGAGGACTAGGGTTGGGGGGGCAGGAGAGGACTAGGGTTGGGGGGTAAGAGAGGACTAGGGTTGGGGGGGCAGGAGAGGACTAGGGTTGGGGGGTAAGATAGGACTAGGGTTGGGGGGTGAGAGAGGACTAGGGTTGGGGGGGCAGGAGAGGACTAGGGTTGGGGGGTAAGAGAGGACTAGGGTTGGGGGGTGAGAGAGGACTAGGGTTGGGGGGGCAGGAGAGGACTAGGGTTGGGGGGTAAGAGAGGACTTGGGTTGGGGGGTGAGAGAGGACTAGGGTTGGGGGGTGGGAGTGGAATGCTTTACTCTATCTCTTCACACCTTTATTTTCATTTTAGCATTTTCTGAAGTTGACAAATTTGTGTAACGAGAGTAAGTGTGTAAATAGTTGTGTACAAGTGTACATCTGTTTTTTCTCATGGCATCGTTGGCGGGGGGGGCTGGGGGGGCTGGATGGACTGGACCTCGGTGTTTGCTCTTCTTTATTAAGTATCTATTCACACCTTTATTTCCAGTATCCCTGAAGAAGTGGATTGTTAGCCACTAGTTAGCATTAACGTGTTTGCCATGTGACGTTCTCCTGAGAGGTGGGGTTAAGGGAGAAGAGTGTATGTGTGTGTGGGGGGGGGGGGGTGAGACGGATAGGTTCGTGGAGGGGGGGGGTGTTTGTGAGAGACGGTAGAGAGAGAGAGGGATTGCTGTGGAGGGGGGGGGGGGTCTCATGCCGGTCCTTTTTGGGGTATCCTCCCAAAGGAGGGGTGTGTGATTTACTGCCAGCATCCATGCCAAACGATGAATCATACCTTAATGAAGGGGGCAACCCCAGCTCCAGGCAGACAGACAGTCAGACGGATGGACGGACGGATGGACCACAAGCACTTCTGTGTGGCAATCTCGCCACGTAGTCAGTTACATGAGTTCTTGCTCCGTCAGCTGTCACCCGATCTGGCCAAGTTCACTTACAGTAGGCTACCCATAGGAAACACAGTAAGCACTGCATGTACTGTTTTTACCAGGCTCATTGCTGAGGGCTTCGTCATCAGTCATGGATTCTTATGTATTACATGACATTTCTTCAACTTGAGACTCGGTCTTAACTTAATATCTTTGCTTGACATTGATTAACAGTGAGCGTGCGTGCCATTAATTATGTCTATTAGCATCAATCAACACTACATCAGGTGTATGATTGAAACATACTCAATCCGTGCTGACATCATGCATCTTTCTGCCCTCTACAGGAAATAGCCTTCCCCAAGATGGTGGCCAGCTGTTGTCGTTTCCTGTGCTACTTCTGTCGCATCAGTCGTCAGAACCAGAAGGCCATGTTCGACCACCTCAGCTACCTGCTGGAGAACAGCAGCGTGGGACTGGGTGGGTCACACACCAACACAGGGCGCTGGTACAGTAAAGTGTAGTGTAGCTACAGACACAGTTACAGTTAACAGCACAGTACCATCTCTCTAGCGCCTCCAGCTGGCCAACAGAACAGTAGCAGGGTGGGACTAGGTAGGTCACACAGAATAGTACAATATACTGTAACTGTTACTGTACAGTAAACCCATCCTGGGGTGTGTTGTCTTCATGGTTACTGTTCTGTACCAACTGGAGAAAACCAGCTTTGGAGATGGCGGGTAACACCATAGAGAAAAGTCACACTTAAAGGATCAGTGTGTAGAATTTTGTGGCATAATGTTGTGTAGATTTGGCAGAAATATAATGTAATATTCCTAAGTATGTTTAAATTAGTGTACAATCCCATGAAAATAAGAAGAACATTTTTTCACATAAGGAGCGGTTCCGTCCACGGAGGCTGCCATTTTGCACCATGTAATGGTATTCAGTTGGTTGCAAACTGCCACCTCACCACTAGATGCCGCCGGAAATTACATATTGCACCTTTAACAGTGTGTGTGTTTCCTATTCCGCCGTGCACAACAGCTGTAGTAGGAGCAGAGTGGGACTGGACAGTGCCCCAACAGTAAAAAAATACTCTGCCGGAACCCGCTGGGGGTTGTGTTCTAAACACAGAGAGGCAGAAAGCAGGAAGATTGATCGGGTGGCACAGAGAGACTGACTGGATGGCACATAGGGACTGGCACAGCCGCACACTGTTGGGAAGGTGACAGGGAGGGGGAGGAGAGGAGGGGGGGTGGCTGACAGAAAGACAGAGAGAGAGAGAGGAAGCAGAGTAGAGGACAGACAGAAATAGAGGGGGAGGGTGCAGAGAGGGAGAGAGATGAAAAAGGGAGAGATCAGAGCTTAGGAAGAGGGAAGAGAAAGATGACAGAGAAGGTGTTAAAACGAGAAGTGGCGGATGGACAGATTGGAAACAGGATAAGGGGGAGAGAAGGAGAGAGAGGGAACAGGGGACTGAGTTTCTTTATTAATGAAGGGCATAGTGACGACTTACCGGGGGTTAGACTGGGAGGAATAGCTGCCGATATGAATGAATGAACCAGTTGATTATGGAGATGTGTGGAGAGGAATAGCTGCCGGTATGAATGAATGAACCAGTTGATTATGGAGATGTGTGGAGAGGAATAGCTGCCGGTATGAATGAATGAACCAGTTGATTATGGAGATGTGTGGAGAGGAATAGCTGCCGGTATGAATGAATGAACCAGTTGATTATGGAGATGTGTGGAGACTTCACAGTCGTGGTATTAAAGCCCCCACTGGGCACTAGGGATGGATATTGATAAGATTTTAGCGATTCCGATTCCATTTTCGATTCTGCTTATCGATCCGATTCCTTATCGATTCTCTTATCAATTCTCATTGGGCAAAAGAGTACAAACAGGTTTATTAAAGTCGCACTGAAACGGACGTTTGAGATCATCTAACTTCCGTAGTTTGACGTATTTCCGACGCAAACAAGCTATGAGGGTGGGACATATGTTTAGAGGAATTTGATTGGAACATTGACAAGTGGACGGGTTTTAAGAACTTTAGACAGATTCGATAGAAGGATAGCGTTGATTGACGGGTGGATGTCGTGAGATTATTGGCCTAAAATCTAAGGTACCTGTTGTCGTCATTGCACGTGACCTACCGTTTTCCAGGAAGTAAGAAATTATATACTTTGATATAAGATTACAACAAAAGTAGAATTTTGTAAATTTTTTGGCATACATCGTTGAATAGGTGAACACTATGACCAATTATGTGAACCAAAATGGGACAGAATGCTTTTTTCATTTCATTGCGACTTTAACATTAATTTTCTTTTATATATACTTTGAACATGCCAATTAGGTGTATTCACCTTGAACTAAAAATAAAACTGACAAACAAATCAGTATTTTTTCTAAAGAAAAAGATAAATAAAACATGAATCATTCTGTTGAATTTTAAATCCAATAACAGTCTAACATGTTACTAGTAGAAATTACAATGCTCCTTCCATTTATAAAAAAGGGTATATGAGCTGAGCTGACAAAAATAAAACTAGCAGCGGCAACTGGCAACAAATACAATCAAGTCCAAATGTAACTAAGTAGGTCTGCAACCATCAAACTGTATGGAGAATTAACAATTCGACTACTTCTACAAGAAGTAGCCTCTGACCCAGACCGACTGCCACCAGCCTGACTCTGAACGGCATCATCTACATTACATGGATGGAAATGGAGATTATTCATATAGTGAAAGGTTTACACAATTAAACAAATGGCACTAACACAATAGATAGGGACTCTGGAGGAGTTTACATTCAACTACACTAACGTTAGCTGCGTTGCTGTCGTCACTCCGGAGCGCATCAAATACGGGGCATTCCTGCAAAGTTATCGCATGCTGTGTGGCCATATTTGTAGTATTGTGTTTTTTCATATTTTTAGTATTTTCCCCCTTTGATGA
>NC_140239.1:17793649-17938649 GCF_949987555.1 Borostomias antarcticus | reverse complement strand
AGTAAACACTCAATCTGATAGAACTGAATACGTGAAGCCACTGTGCCTGACAACCCTTCCACTAATGTGAAAGTGCCTTGTGAGAATGGAAGGGAAGATGTGGTGTAAAGACACAGGAGCATGGTCTGAGAGTGACTCCCTCATCATTCACAATTCAGTCATTTAGAAGACGCTTTTATCCAAAGCCGCTAACAAGGTTTTGAGCTATGGTTGGGGTTAAAGCAACGACGAGGAGTTTTTGACTCGTTATAAAACAATCTTGTTTTAATACTGATGCCTCTACATTACCTACTGTACATTAGAAAATGCTCCCTTCAGCAAAAAGATCGTCTGTTTCTATGTTTATTCTATACTGTAGATATCTGGTCGGCTGGTCGGATCGTCCAGAAAGGATTAAACGATTTATTTACCTCGTCGCTAGTCATCCTGACAAGTAGCGACTTTCTTTTGCTGGCTTCCAAAACGAATGCTGGCTGCTCACTCTACACGAGATCTGTACGACAGGAAGCGATGGTGCTCATGGGAAATGCAGTTGCCTTTCTGGGAAAACACTACCGCTTTTGTCCACCGGTGGCGCTAAAATCAACACAAACTGAAAACTCCTCGTTGCTGCTTTAAGTACCTTGCCCAAGGGCACAACGGTAGGCGATGACTGGTCTGGCACGGTCTTGAACCAGCAACCTTTCGGTCGCCAGTCAGACCCTCTCACCACTGACCTCATGAGTCCTCTGTGTTCCTCAGGGCGGGTGAGGATGAGGAGGAGGAAGAGGTGGCACACATGGGCAACGCCATCATGTCCTTCTACTCTGCCCTCATCGACCTGCTGGGACGCTGTGCGCCTGAGATGCATGTGAGTGACCCCTGCCTATGCCCATATTCTCCACTCCCAACGACCAACATCACACGCTGGCCAACGTCAGTGTATCTCCCATGATCATCTCTTTGTTGATCTCTCTCTCTCTCTCTCTCTCTCTCTCTCTCTCTCTCTGTTGATCTCTCTCTCTCTACCCCCTCTATCTCTCTCTTTTCGGTGTCCCACTCTCTCCTATCTCTTTCTCTCGCTCTCTGTCGATCTTTCTCTCTGTCTCTCTCTCTCCCCCCTCCCCCTTCTCTCTCTCTCTCTCTCCCACACCTCTCTCTCTTCCCCTTCTCTTTCTCTCTCCCATACCTCTCTCCCCCTTCTCTCTCTCTGTCTCCCCCTTCCTCTCTCTCCCCCTTCTCTTTCTCTCTCCCACACCTCTCTCCCTCCCCCCTCTCTCTCTCTCTCTCTCTCTCTCTCCCACACCTCTCTCTCCCCCCTTCTCTCTCTTTTTCTCTCCCACACCTCTCTCTCCCCCTTCTCTCTCTGTCCCACATTTTTTTCTCTTCCCCTTCTCTCTGTCTCTCTCTCTGTCTCCCCCTTCCTCTCTCTCCCACACCTACCTCTCTCTCCCCCTTCTCTCTCTCTCTCTCCCACACCTCTCTCTCTACCCCCTTTCTCTCTCTGTCTCTCTCTGTCTCCCCCCTTCCTCTCTCTCCCACACCTCTCTCTCTCCCCTTCTCTCTCTCCCACACCTCTCTCTCTCTGCCCCCCCCCTCCCCCTCTCTCTCCCTCAGCTCATTAACAAAGGCAAGGGAGAGGCCTTGCGTATCCGAGCCATCCTGCGCTCCCTGGTCCCGACCTCTGACCTGGTGGGCACCATCAGCATCCCACTCAACATGCCCGTGATCAACCAAGGTACCACTCGCCTCTAGGGGGCGACAGGGTGGCCGGGTAGCCCAGGGAAAAGGCTCAGGGTTGTGGGGTGAGCTGGCTCCAGACGATCCGTCTCTCCACGGGTGTGATTCAGGGTCCACAGTACCGAGTTATCAGTTGACCCATGTGGTCACTGGGTGTAAAACGCAGCCTGGCGTCACCATCCTCATGATGCGAGCTCACAAGCCGCTTTCCACGGATATTGCAGAAGGTTTTTTTTTTTCCCCCGAGAAAGTCTGGCTCCCTGTAAAACAAGGTATTAAAGGTGCTATAAAAACCTTTCAAGTGTAGGCTATTGCTTGTTGTAAAAATCCTTGGAGAAGACCAAGGGCAGAGCTTATAGGGGTCAGCGTTGAGCAGAGATGTGTGGGGTGTTTTAGGTCAAGGGAAGCTAAGTCACGGTGATTGGGCCGCTCGACAGCAGGAGCAGATATCTTCTCATTATTCACCCCGGGGAGGGAGAAAACACTTCAGCCTTCGTACAAGGTCTCCATGTTTTCAATTTACTCGTAATCTAAAGCGTGTCATGTTTTGTTAGAAAACTCACAACATAGCACGTCGTCTGTGGAGCACGGCGTCAAATCCAAACGCTATCTTCGCTAGAAGAAAAAATCCAATTAAACTGTCTTTTTCCTCTTGATATACTTTCATAAGACAACTCACAGCAGCTAACAGCACACATGCACTTATGCGCGTGCACACACACACATACATACACACACTCACACACACAGTCACAACTCACAGCACCTGACATAAGTGAACATTCTCGACTTCTCAAAACTCTCTCTGCAATACTGTATGCTTCTTATCCTTCCACAAACTCCTCAGTGTGAATTATTCCACCTTGGGCGTCTCAGTCTGCCTTCCCCTCGCTCTGTTCATCTCTGTCCATATTGGACACGAAGATCCCGGCCAACCCTCCTGATCTCACTGTCCAGTCTGCATCTGTCCTTTAGACCAGCGTAGGACGGCGTATTTCTCAGGGACTGGACCAGTCAGCGTGACCTGATATGGTTCGTGTTCCAGTTGGTCCAGCTTTGTGCTCCACGACAGCGGCGCTGGCCGACATGAGGCTTACGTCATCCGTTTCACCGTAACGATTTATTGGAGGCTGATTTAATAGTTTGGAATTACATTTTGGCAAGGCCCATAAAGAACGCCTCTTGGCTCAAGTGATTTCTGCCGGAGTTGCCAGACTACAACAGACTACTTACTGTAATAAGTAAAGTGAAGCAAACCGTAAGTGTAGCGACCAGCGTGGTTTACAAGGCTACATTTAGATGGCACTGGTGATGGATGTGTTAGATGCTCAAGTGAGAATGAAAACCCATATACCTTCTATTTTGAGTGAACTTTTTCTATGTACTGTCTGTTTGCCTGTCTATCTCACCTCTAAATCTCCTCCTCCTTCTCCTCCTCCTCCTCTTTCTCCTCCTCCACCTTCCCCTCCTCCTCTTCCTGCTCCTCCTTCTCCTCTTCCTCCCCTCAGATGGTACCGTGACGGAGCCGGACATGAATGCCAGTTTCTGTCCTGACCACAAGGCCCCCATGGTCCTCTTCCTGGAGCGCGTGTATGGCATCGAAGAGCAGAGCTTCCTGCTCCACCTCCTGGAGGTGGGCTTCCTGCCGGACCTGATGGCCTCCGCCTCCCTGGACACGGTGAGTGAGAGAGAGAGAGAGAGAGAGAGAAAGAGAGAGAGAGGGAGGGAGAGAGAGAGAGAGAGAGAGAGAGAGGGAGAGAGAGAGAGAGCGCCTCCCATAAAGAAAGATAGCAGTATCAAGTACTTCACTCCCTGCACTTCCCGCCACCTCCTTTCAGTATTAGCATCTCTTGAAGTGAGATTAGCGAGGCTGTTTTACCCCATAGTTGGTCAAACTCCTTTACACGCCACTCATCCACACGCGGTCGCTGCATATTCAGCTGTGTGTCAGCTCCCGTTTCCTAACAAAAATGTTCTCTGTCCACCAGGAGGTGCTGAGCACCACAGAGACAGCCCTGGCCATGAACAGGTACATCGGCACAGCCGTGCTTCCCCTGCTGACCAGATGTGCGTCTCATTTTTCCGGCACCGAGCACAGCGCGCCGCTCGTCGACTCCACCCTGCACACCATCTACCGCTTGTCCAAAGGCCGGTCTCTCACTAAGGCGCAGAGGGACGCCATCGAGGAGTGTCTGCTCGCCATCTGCTCGTAAGACCCAACGCACCGGACGGCCAGCTGCCTGAGTGGGCTGACTGGATGACCTGTTATTAAAGTCGCAGAAACAAATTACAAAATTCTACTTTTGTTGTAATCTTATATCAAAGTATATAATTTCTTACTTCCTGGAAAACGGTAGTCACGTGCAGTTACGACAACAGGTACCTTAGATTTTAGGCCAATAATCTCACGACATCCACCCGTCAATCAACGCTATCCTTCTATTGAATCTGTCTAAAGTTCTTAAAACCCGTCCACTTGTCAATGTTCCAATCAAATTCCTCTAAACATATGTCCCACCCTCATAGCTTCCCCTGCTTCATAGCTTCATAGCTTCCCCTGGGGGGACAAATCTTTGGTCAAACTTTGCAGCCCTGCTACTACACAGTTAACAGTGTTACTGTAACTCTACTACACAGTTAACAGTGATAACTGTACTGCACAGTTAACAGTGCTAACTCTCTACTGCACAGTTAATAGTGCTAACTCTCTACTACACAACAGTGCTAAGTCTACTACACAGGTGACAGTGCTAAGTATACTACACAGGTGACAGTGCTAACTCTACTACACAGGTGACAGTGCTAACTCTACTACACAGGTGACAGTGCTAAGTCTACTACACAGGTGACAGTGCTAACTCTACTACACAGGTGACAGTGCTAAGTCTACTACACAGGTGACAGTGCTAACTCTACTACACAGGTGACAGTGCTAACTCTACTACACAGGTGACAGTGCTAACTCTTCTACTGTACACAGGTGACAGTGCTAACTCTACACAGGTGTCAGTGCTAACTCTACTACACAGTAAACAGTGCTAACTCTACACAGTTAACAGTGCTTACTCTACACAGGTGACAGTGCTAACTCTACACAGTTAACAGTGCTAACTCTACACAGGTGACAGTGCGAACTCTCTGCTCTACAGGCACCTGCGTCCCTCAATGATGCAGCAGCTGCTCAGGCGTTTGGTGCTTGATGTGCCCATGCTCACAGAGTACTGCAAGATGCCCCTCAGGGTGAGAGCACTCATCTCTACTGCTCCGTCAGGACACAGTCAGCCTGTATAGCCAACTCCCTCCCCCTTTCATCTGTTCCTGTAGGGCTGTCATCAGAGGATTTGTCATCAAGACACACACACGCACTCAAATACACACGTGCGCACGCACATACTGTACACGCAGGCACGCACACACACACTTACTTACACACGCACACACACGCACAGCACACACACACTTTCATATGTTCCCGTAGGGCTGTCATCATAGGAAATGTGATTTGTCATCAAGACACACACACGCACACACATACACATGTGCGCACGCACATACTATACACGCAGGCACGCACACACACACACTTACACACACACGCACAGCACACACACACACACACACACACTTGCTGTCATCTAGATTTCCTTTCATGATCTCACATTCCTAGTTTTATAATTTCCTCCCGCGTTCATACGCCTGTCTGCAAGTGGAAAAGGGATCTGAGTCACTCTGCTGACCGGCTCTTGTTGTGGTTGCCATGCGTTCCTGCAGCTGCTGACCAACCACTACGAGCAGAGCTGGAAGTACTACTGCCTGCCCTCGGGCCAGGGCAGCTGCGGTATGGCGTCCGAGGACGAGCTGCTCCTCACCAAGAAAATCTTCTGGGGAACCTTCGACTCCCTCTCGCATAAGGTACTACACCCATGGATGTATGAAAAGAACTGGATGCGGCATTGAAAGATGGCCGCCCATTCAGTCCAATGAAAGTTGCTCACCCAGCGCATGAAGCAAATTGAACATTTCAAATTGAGATTTCTTTTTACTTCCTCTAGGCCACAGCACCTGCACACTAGTGTTTTTCTTGGCCCTGCTTATCCCTCTCTCTCATAGACCAGCGCGGTGCTGCCATAGACGTACTTTGGGATATAAACATCTGTAAACTCCGGCTTTTGGAGGCTTCTGATTTAAAACTTGATAGTTCAAAGAGTCGTTTATGCCTGATTGATACCAAGAAACATTTATGTTACTTGCTCCAGCCGTTTCATTCCCCATGTATGTCTATGAGGAAAAACAATTTTGCTCTCACATGCGTCAGGTGACAATACCGAGCTTGGCCACTGGGCTCAGATTGCTTCACAGGCCAGAACTGCTCCCGGGGGCTTGACTGCACCGAGGATGCCGTCTTGGTCTGTAACTGAAGTAATGTACTATAATGTCCGTAATGCCAATACACTCGAGGTAGATCGTTCACAAGACTAATGAACGATCCCGTTTGACAGGAAGCACCTGCACATGTAAGCAAGGGCAACAACTCACTGTGCTTTATTACATCGTTGTGGGAACACAATGGAGACTGAAGCCTTGTGAGAAAAGCCTCCTTTTCTTTTTTCAAGCCCCCGTGTCATACCCTCCTGTCCTAGCACGCCTTTCAGGGGTTCAGCGTCGCATCTGTTGCGACTCAGTCTGGGTTCCACTGGGATGCAGATTCCTGGTAGTCTGTAGAGTGGGCGTGATGGATACGAGATGTGAAGGCTCGCTGAAAGGCCCTGGGAATGGCGCTACTGAGGCGCTAGCTCGGAGAGATGTATCATTTATCTGTCTGTGACAGATCTCCACCTTCTGCCGTTTCCCCTACCCCCCCTCACCCTCTCTCTCTCTCTCTCTCTCTCCCCTTCTCTCTCTCTCTCTCACTCTCTCTCTCCCCTTCTCTCTCTCTCACTCTCTCTCTCCCCTTCTCTCTCTCTCTCTTCCCTTCTCTCTCTCTCTCTCACTCTCTCTCTCCCCTTCTCTCTCTCTCACTTACACTCTCTCTCACTTACACTCTCTCTCTCTCTCTTCCCTTCTCTCTCTCTCTCACTCTCTCTCTCCCCTTCTCTCTCTCTCACTTACACTCTCTCTCTTTCTTTATAACCGCCGAGACAGGGAAAGCTGGGTCAGGGGACACATCTGTGCACAGTATGTTTAAGCAAGCGAAAGGCAGAGGAAAGTGAAGGACGAGCGATGAATGGAGAGAGATCTTCCAGATTGCCCCTTCTGTGTTTCATCAAGTCTTTCCCCTCCCTCTGTGGCCGTTGCCCCTCCACAGAAATACGACCCTGACCTCTTCAAGACCGCCATGAGCTGTCTGAGCGCCATCGCCGGAGCCCTCCCCCCTGACTTCGTGGACGCCAGCGGCGCCACCCTGGAGAAGCACGCCACCGTGGACGCCCACGGCAACTTCGACCCCAAACCCGTCAACACCGCCAAGTGAGCGACTGGGCCTCATCAGTCCGTCCGGGTCGTATTCAAAAAATGTTTTCCCTCCAACCGTCTCCTCTTTTTCGTTCTAGCATCTCCCTCCCTGAAAACCTGGAGTACATCGCCAACAAATACGCAGAGCATTCCCATGAGAAGTGGGCCTCGGAGAAGGTTGGTCAATTAGCTCCGGTGTTTCGCCCCCATTCAAGTTCTGTCTCGGTGGAATCAATCGTATAATTAAGCAATAAGACACGAGAGGGAGTGCTTTACTTTGGTTATTGGCATGGCTGTGGTGCGGCCGCAGGCACGATGCAAAGCGGACCACAGACGTGCCAATAACCTCAGTAAAGCAGGACCTCGAGTGTCTTATTGCTTTTATACAACAGCACTGCACTGTCATTAAATATCTGAAAAAAAAAAAAAAAGGGTTTAGTGTTCAATTTCGCTAAATTGTGTTGCTTTCGGCCCTTCGCAATCCGAAATAGTTCCATATTGTTTACCGTTGCTATAGGCAACTTGGACAGCTGGACTGGTCCACAACGGAAACAGAGCAAGCAAGCGGCTAATATGAACTTTATAAAAGTGTGTCCCAAAGTGTCTACTCGCTTTCAACTATGAAAAACAACCTTTCCAGTTTCAATAAGTGTATTACTCACAATATATTAAAGACAACGTAGTGATATGTTTACCGGTGATTTGCCCGTTGGTATATTGTGGTTATAGCACGGCTTGGAATGCGTCTTAGCCAATCACAATGCGTGGTCGGAACTAGCTGTTGTATAAACCACCTTATGCTACAGTACATGCGTTAAACGTTCCATGTCTCTGTTCCCCGGCCGGGTCGACGCCCTGTTCTCCTGTTCTCCTGGCCGGGTCGACGCCCTGTTCTCCTGTTCTCCTGTTCTCCTGGCCGGGTCGACGCCCTGTTCTCCTGTTCTCCTGGCCGGGTCGACGCCCTGTTCTCCTGCGGCAGCTGACGGCAGGATGGACGCTCGGGGACGCTGTGGACGACCAGGCCAAAACCCACCCGCTGCTGAAGCCCTTCAAAGAGCTGAGTGAGAAGGTGCGGTACCACCGCAGGATGTGGAGGACTTAAACCGCCTCATAAGTGATGACAGATTATGACTGGAAGTCGTGTGTGTGTGTGTGTGTGTGTGTGTGTGTGTGTGTGTGTGTGTGTGTGTGTGTGTGTGTGTGCGTGTGCGTGTGCGTGTGTGTGTGTGTGTGTCTATAGGAGAGAGAGACGTACCGCTGGCCAGTGAAGGAGTCCCTGAAGAGCATGCTGGCCCTTGATTGGAGCGTTGAGAGCAGCAGGGAGGGGGAGGCCATGCTGCAGCAGAAGGAGAGCGAGAAACAAAAGAAGATCTCTGAGTCGGCTCCGGTGAGGAAGAAGCGCTCAGCTGTGCACGGAGCGTTCACACTGCTCTTACATGTTACATCTGTTGAGCTTGTTGTTGTTCTGTTGTTGTTCATAACTGTTGATCATAATTGACATTCTGTCGGAGGGAGAGAAAGCCGCGTTCTTCGACTGAAGAGTGTGTTGTGTTCTCTCCGCAGGGCGCGTTCGCCCCGGTACCCCTGGAGCTGCTCAACGTGACTCTGTCCAGAGAGCTGCAGGTCGGTGGGGCCAGCTTCTCCTCTCTGAGCGTGTTACAGTACCTACACTGCACTGTGACTTAAAGGACTAGTTTGATATTTAGCATCATACACCCTGTTATAAGGTTATTTACGGTCGTAATACCGTACAACGGTCCATATAACAATTTTGACAGACGGTGCACTCTTGACTTTGCACCCTTGCTCATGTCACAGTCCATAGAGATTCATTGTGTACTCAGCTGGGATATGAGCAATAATTCGAGTGTACAACATTTTCATGATATTTCTATGATCCTACTGTGAATAACCTTCTAACACGGCTTATGATGCTAAATACCACATTACTCCTTTAACCATAGCTGCGTCACTTTAGCCCAAAGCACACGGCAAACGACAGGCGTCCACAGAATGTTCTGTGACAGTGGAATCAATTAGAATCCCTTTGTTTTGAGCAAGGTAAAGCACATAAATCAATCAATCAATCAATCAATCAAAGCTTTATTTGTATAGCGCATTTCATACCCAGAGGCAACACAATGCGCTTTACAGAGAACAAGGGAGGTGGGCATACGACCCACCCCTACATATTCCAGAGGGAAGCAAAAAAACAGTATCATCCAGGGGCCAGAAAAGTGACCTGTAAAAATTCTTCCCTGACCCCTCTCAACGAGGCGATCGAGCAAGCTCCTGGAGTATGTTTGTCTACCGGCTAAGAACATTTATAAAGCAATCAATTACATTAAATTAAATTTTCAGAGTAAGAGAGGCTAAAAACATCATAGGAGAGACATGGCAAACACTGGTGTATGTCTGTGTGTGCGTGAATGTGCCTGGGCCCAGATAGAGGCAGGGATTGGGGTAGGGAGGGGGTCATACGTGCAGTTTTTGATCAGGGGGGGCATTCAGTGACTGCCTGGACCAGAGCTACTGTAAGCAACACGGCAAGTCAGATTATGGGCCTATATTCATTCACATAGGCAAGAAAACATAGGCCTACGAAAGTTTCAAAGCCTAGGGTATATGAATATTTAATAATATTTAATTAATTCAACGTGTTGAATAGCCTGCTACTGAAATATGCTACATGAAGTGTCAACATTCTTGTATCAAGAATACAGTATTATGATTGAAAACGCCCACACGTATTAAATACTTAAGCTAATCAATGAGAACAAATACATGCTTTTAGGCAGAGTTTACAGACTTTTTATTACTTCATTAAAACAGAATGTATGCTACGCCTTTCATGTCGGGCTGTGTCATTATAAACAGCGTATTAGAATCCAGCAATAGCCTCTTCACATATAGCCTATCTGCATTTATATCAAAGAATAATCACCAAAAGAATAATACTGCGTGCATAATCGATTTGACAACTGGACAATGGATACGTTGCACAGCAAATATGCATTATCCAACAGTTCGTTCATGGCTAGCAATATAGGCCTACAGATATGGGATTAGCTCATGTTTGGGTTGTTGTCAAAGCTGCCACTCTTATGTTGCTATATAGCCTACAATTATCAGAACAATATGAACATTCAGTTGAAAGTTTTCCATCCACCCATAACTGGATGAGGAATAAGCACCGCAAAGCGATCAATTCTCACGCAAGCAGGAGCCAGGCTGTTCAGTGCATTTCTCCGATCCGGTCGGGGGTAGGGTGGGGGTGGGAAAAGGATACGGACCCGGGTTAGGGGGAGAGGAAGGGGGACTGGGCCCAGGTCCAGGCCTAAAGCCGGAAGTGGACTGGTGTATGTGAGGGGGAGGGGATCTGAGCCCACATGGAATGTGCCTGTCCCTATAGGCAAAGTGACAATGTCTAATTAAGTGTAGCGTGGAGGCATGGGAGTCATACTAGCACCATACCGTGCCGGTACCGTAAAGCATAAAGCAGAACTGAACTTTACATCTCTGATGTTCCTGGCAGGGCATGGTGGAGGTGGTGGCAGAGAACTACCACAACATCTGGGCCAAGAAGAAGAAGACTGAGCTGACTGGCAAAGGTGCAAACTATGAGCTCTACTGCACATCCTCAGTCAAGCCACGCTTACTTTATCTCCTTCCTTCCTTCCTCCTTCCTTTCGTCCTTCCTTCCCTCCCTCCTTTCTTCCTTCCTTCCTTTTTAAAAAGTAATTATCACAGATCTGGTCACACACTTCAGATGCTCCAGCTCTTCTCTGTCTGTCTGTCTGTCTGTCTGTCTGTCTGTCTGTCTGTCTGTCTGTCTGTCTGTCTGTCTGTCTGTCTGTCTGTCTGTCTGTCTGTCTGTCTGTCTGTCTCAGGGGGAGGAACCCACCCGTTGCTGGTGCCCTACGACACCCTGACTGCCAAGGAGAAGTATAGGGACAGAGACAAGGCCCAGGAGCTCATCAAGTTCCTGCAGACCAACGGCTACACCATCAGCAGGTAAGATGGGCTCACAGCTTCTAATGGATTTTAAGAGTTTCTCACAGCTTCTAATGGATTTCAAGAGTTATTATGGCTTATAATGGATTTACTTTCTAGTAATGTAGTTATTACTCATGTTTGATAATTATGTGGTAATTGCCCTGGTAAAGTCATGGCACTAATATAGAAGGTAAAAATCATGAAACATCTATCCTCCCCTGCTGTAGAGAGCTGAAGGGCATGGAGCAGGACTCGTCCTTCATGGAGAAGAGGTTTGCCTACAAGTTCCTGAAGACTCTGCTGAAGTATGTGGACTCGGCCCAGGAGTTCATCGCTCACCTGGGTGAGTGGTCAAGTGTTGGCTCACATCCACACAGAATCCACCTTTGATTAAAATGTTTCCACTGCTGAAACACCAAATTCCCCCCCTAGGGTGATAAAGTATCTGTCTATCTAAAACCATGACATGTCCCTTAGTGGGGGAGAGGCCTAGTCGTCTAGATATAGCAAGCAGGCCGAGCACAATCGATAAGTAAGGTGAATTCATAAGATGTGGGTCTACTGGGTCTATTCCACTCATCTTGGGACCTAATTAATTCCAGAGGCTATGGCTACTAGTGGGAAGACAGACAAGTCACCTCACGACCAGGAAATCAAGTTCTTCGCCAAGGTTCTGCTCCCTCTGATCGACCAGTACTTCAAGAACCACTGCCTCTACTTCCTGTCTACGCCCAGTAAGAACCTGAGCAGCAGCGGCTGTGCCTCCAGCAAGGAGAAGGAGATGCTCACCAGGTACCAGAGAAGTTCCTCAGCACAGTCTGTTCAACATTGATACTGTAGGTCTCAGGCCTCCATCTTGGTGTTGAGCTACTCAAACTGGCATGGGAAGGATAGGAGTTTCATTTCAAACTGGATAATGGACATGCAATCCTCCACTCTGCTTTGAGTGGAACTTTTTTTTCTCTTTTTCTATTCTCTCTATCCCTCCACTGCTCTGTGTTCATTTCATCCTTTTCCTTCTCCCTTCCTCTCATCTTCACAGCCTGTTCTGTAAGCTAGCAGCGCTTGTCCGACACAGGATCTCCCTGTTTGGTAAGCCGGGCCCCCTCTCTCTCTCTCTCTCTCTCTCTCTCTCTCTCTCTCTCTCTCTCTCTCTCTCTACCCGTGGGCCACAGTGCCCCTTTTGTGAGGAGAAGCTCTGGGGCCTCATTTATCATTGAGGTACGCCTTCTTTTACACGGTCTTTTTCGCGAGTTCAGGCGTACGCCATTTGCCCCCCCCACATTGCGATTTATCAAGCCGTAAGGGCGAAAATTTAGTCGCCTTTCTCCGCGCTTTTGTAGGACACCTCTCCAGTTGGCGTACCGATTTACACGGTGTTCTACGCCCTTCTTGAACACAGGGGGAACTGGCGACGCAGGTGGTGCGTCGGTGAATTACTATGTTTGACGGAGAGAATAAGAGCGACAGTTCATGAACGCACAATCATGTAGGCTAATAGCCCAATTCAGCACCAATATATATCGCAATGCTAGATTAGACGTGTCCTCTAACCGGCTCATTCATGGTCCGATATGGATTTGTTCCCCAAACGGAACCTATGCGCTGTCCCAAACCTTTCCGCGCTATATGTCACACACCTAATGCAGGCACTCCATCAAACGGCAATAATTGACCAATTAGATTGTCATTAATATGTGATCATGTGGACCTGTTTGCTCTTTGGTAAGCATATAAATGACAGTCCTCCTGTGCGTAATGCGAGCCTAAATGAATCCGGCGCTACTCGGCCTACTGGCCCGAGATAGAACTCCAAAGAGGTGACGGCGATGGCGACTGCACCCACATAAGGGCACCATCAGTGAATGAATACGTCTATGTGAATCGCTAAAATGTGCACACTAGAAATACCCAAATCATATGTGACATGCTCATCACAAGTGTAGTGGCACGGTGGCCTGGCTCCACGCATGACTCATTCATCCTGGCGCACAGCAGGGTAGGGCTAGACTGGAGGCAGGCGCTGCGCGTGACGGCTGGCTTATTGGTGTGTGCATAGCCAAGATACATATTCTTTGTCTTATTTACTTTAATCTTTATTAGCATTTTCCATCCATACAACGACAATACAATAAAACATAAAAACTTACAATAACAGCTTATGGGTACTTCCATCCATGCAGCTTTTTTTTCTTACTCAAATATGACAATTTTAATATTAGTGGTATCATCACACTTCCTTCTATAATCCATCCATATTTCCCATCTCCCTTCAAACTTTCCTTCATGCATCCTCAATGCATGCGTGAACCTCTCCCTAACATACATCTCCTCCACAACACCCAGCCACTGCACCTTGGTTGGGGGTTCCACCTTATACCAAGCCCTCGTTATTGTCTTTTTACTAGCAACCAATAGTACTTTCACTAGGTATCTGTCCCCTCCTTGTACATCATCCCGTGTTATGTTTGCCAAGATATATATTCAAAGCTGATAAGAAGGTGGAAGTCGGCGCGCTGGAGGTGGAGGCTGCAACTCGCGGGGGCACGACCGTCAGGTCCAGGACCACTGCAGACTCCCCCTCCTCTGAGTCCCACCCCACGTCAGAGTCTGGAGAAACAATTTCAATCATTTTCTTTGAGTTTGTCTGTGAACTTGATTATGCATTAAACATTTCATTGTGCAGCCATATTCATTTGATATGTTTTTCTGTTGGCAGTCAAATAAATGCTGTGATTTACCGGGTGATTTAGATGAGTCTTAATTTCCCAGAGGGGAAAATGTTTAATGTGTTCTAACATTATGAAGTGGTCATCTGCGTTATTGTTCCCTGTTTTTGGTCCTAATTTAATCATAGCCTACCACAGAATGTTTGCTTCACTCGCAGCCACATGTTACAGTAGGCTATGTCCGTGTATGCCCAATCCTAGATGCACAACACGTAGCTAAAGTAGGCTACTAAGCTGTAGGAGCAAACAGACAAACGTAGGCGATTTATACCTTCCGAAGAGGATTGCCTTCCTCACGTGGACCTCACCAACTAGCACATGCACCTCCGTCTCCGAAAAGTTCCTCTTCTTTGCTCTTCGTTCCATGTTTCATTGTCCCGCCTGGGTGCTCCACGCTACCTTTTTAAGCCGGTTCCTTCCGGGAAACCACGTTTGTCCACTCATGGTTGTGACCATATATGGTTGGATTAGGGCGTGGAGGGGGCGGAACACGGGGCGCGTGCGCGTACGCTCCCTTCCCCGCCCGTCTCGGATTTACCGTGCAGAAAAGGGCATACGACATTTTTGATAGATCCGAAAAGCGTGTAAATATTCTCGTCGTACGCTACATTGTGCATTTTCCGCGTTTTCGTCGTACGCCCTCTTTTACACCTGAATTTACACGCTCTTTGATAAATGAGGCCCCTGGAGTCTGTAACATGCTCGGTAATCCCTGTATCTATGTGTTTACCCTACAGGAACTGATTCTGCCATCATGGTTAGCTGTCTAGACATCCTAGCTCACTCGCTGGACTTGAGGTGGGTATCTAAATGAGACACCGTGCACTTCCTTTCCAAATCCAGTGTTTTTTTCCGCACATAAAGCTTGTCTGTACTGAATAAGAAAGGGTGAGGGAGACACTGTTAAAAGCATGTCCGGTGATGACGAGAGTTCAAAATATAATAATATGGAAGTTGAGGTTGAGAAAATATAATAATATGGAAGTTGAGGTAATATGGAAGTTGAGGACTTTTTTTAAGCATTGAAAAGACACGACAGCCTGTGTCCCTCCTTCCCTCCAACAGAACGCTGATGAAGTCCGGCTCGGAGCTGGTGAGGGCGGGCGTGCGCACGCTCTTTGAGAACGCGGCGGAGGACCTGGAGAAGACCCTGGAGACGCTCAAACTGGGGAAGTTCACCCAGTCGCGCGCCCAGATGAAGGGCATGACCCAGAGCTTCAACTACATGACGGCCGCCCTGCTGCCCATCCTCACAGGCCTGTTTGAGCACATCACCCAGCACCAGTTTGAGGCGGACCTGCTGTGTGAGTCCTGGCTGCTCTCTCTCCCTTTCAAACACTTCCTGCCTTCAATAACGACTAATTGAGTAGTGACACCCAGTTTTGGAGTGCAGGACTGGAGCACTGACTGACGATATTGTTTGTAATACAGATCAGTGCAATATTTACCACCCAGCACCTCTGAACTTAATATGCATTTATTTAATTCCTAGTTATGTCATTGTGTATTGCTTGTTTGCTTCATGTCTGGCTGCATAACAATTTTCTCTTTGTGAGATAATAAATATGACCTTTACCTGTGTGTGTGTGTTTCAGTGGATGATGTCCAGCTGTCCTGCTATCGTATCCTGACCTGCCTCTACGCGCTCGGGACCGGGAAGTACATCTTTGTGGAGAGGTAACTCCGTCGTGACACGGCAACACTTACAACTGTATGAAGTCATCTTTTTTTGTAAACACCGTATGGATCCCTGTGTGTGTGTGTGTGTGTGTGTGTGTGTGTGTGTGTGTGTGTGTGTGTGTGTGTGTGTGTGTGTGTGCGTGCGTGCTCTCCAGGCATCTTCCAGCCCTTGGCAAGTGTCTGGCCATCCTGGTGGGGGCCATGCCCGTGGCCTTCCTGGAGCCCCAGCTCAACGCCCACAACCCCCTCTCCGTCTTCAACACCAAGACCCCTCGAGAGAGAGCCAGTAAGTCAGCACGCAGTTACAGTACACCATTGACACACCCTACACAGTAATGTACATCACAGTACAACAATCACATAATCACAATCTTCACAGCCCGCAGCTGTGGTTTCCAAACAGCACCTTTTGGAGCTGAAAAGGCTTCTCTTTGGAACCTTTTTCAGAGGGTTCTTAATATGGTTCTACTGTATATAGCAGCTTTTAGAGTGTATTACTAGTGTGTCTGCTAGTGACCGATGGATGTTGTCCTGTCCTGTCCAGTCCTCAGTATGCCGGACACAGTGGAGGAGATGTGTCCAGACTTGCCCGGTCTTCCCGGCCTGCTGAAGGACATCAGCGACGTCTCAGAGTCCGGCGCACGCTACACAGAGATGCCTCAGGTCAGCAGGCCTGGGAGGGGATAGTCATGTCTTTTTTTTAGGGATGTACGATATATTGGCTGTCATATCGGTATCGGCCGATGTTAGTCATTTTTTAATATATCGTTATCGGTCCGATGTGCAAAACAGGGCCGGTGTGAACAGCAGATCATTATTTCTGTCTAGCTGCTGTTGTGTGTTGTTGTTGTTGAGAGGAAACAATTCGGTAAATCTATGATTTATCGGCTTTTCCAAAGGTTTTCTAAATAGAGACAGTGTTTCCATGTGTTTTTCAGTATATATATTTGATCATCACAGAAACTTGTTTTTATACAGATCATATCGACATTGGTAAATATTGGTTAATGGCCATAATAGCAATGTTAATTGGTATCGGCCAAAATTTTCAGATCGGTGCATCCCTAATTCTTTGTTATTTTTTAAATGTATTATTGATCTACCCTTTATTTAATCATCACCATGTTGGTCCCACTGAGATTAAAAATTATATTTCTCAAAAGAGAGCTTACATTGATGATCACTAGTATTGCAATCTTTTCTGACTAACTGCAATGATGGAGCTTTCCAGACCAGAAGCTCTCTGGTGAGGGGGTGGAGGCGACAGAAGTGCAGAAAGCCCACAGCAATCGTGACAGACCAGTCGAACTGAGTCACATTTAACACTAGAAGCGCCAAGCATTTGAAACTTACCAGCATCGCCTTGGAGTGGGTGAAATGCCCCCACAGTCTTTAGAATGGGAGGCTGTTACTGACACATACTGACCACTAGATGGCGCTCGTGTGTGTGTGTGACACCAAATGCGGCTGTAGCCTATCGGTATTATCAAATAGAAAGCATATCACTGATAACACTGGAAAAATAAGAACACATTGGCACAGTATGATGTAGGCCTATTCACCTATTGAGCAATGGATGGATGGATTTATGGATGAATTCTATGTTTAGAAAAAATGAAAAGGTTTGCCTCTTGGCTCTTGGGCTGTGTGAGAGTGGTGCAGATGCGTAAGGCCAGGAAAGGTATAATGTAAATTGAAGGAGGTGGCCTGCACACTGCTCAATTCACCTTACGCTGGTGTAGGCTTGTGTTGCGGATTTACCACATTAGTTATTATTTTCGGTATTTGAGCTGAAAGGTATTTTTCTTAACATGTATTATGATATATATTATACTAAATAAATATATAATATTTGGGCGGGTTTTTATCGCATTGGGGGGATTTGGAGCACTCTGGCAATCCGGCTTGTTTACATCCGGACGTGAAGTATGTAGCAACATTCTGTGGAGGGCAGTAATAGTTGCATCAACACTGCTGGAAATAAGTCGTTATGAACACATTATCTAGCGCTGCTGGACACCTTCCTCCCCGCAGGTGATCGAGGTGATCCTGCCCATGCTGTGCAACTACCTGTCCAACTGGTGGGAGAAAGGTTCGGAGAACTCCGCCCCTGACGCCCTCTGCAGCACCACCGTCACCTCCGCCCACCTCAGCATCATCCTGGGGAACATCCTCAAGATCCTCAACAACAACCTGGGCATCGACGAGGCCTCCTGGATGAAGAGACTGGCAGGTTAGCAGGCCGACAGGCTGACAGGCTGACCGGATGGATGGATGGATGGATGGATGGATGGATGGATGGATGGATGGATGGATGGATGGATGGAGGGATGGAGGGAGGGAGGGAGGGAGGGAGGGAGGGAGGGAGGGAGGGATGGATGGATGGATGGATGGATGGATGGATGGATGCCTCTCAGTCTGGTTGCATTTCAGAGCCTAGGCGGTACTTCGTGGGCTACACAAGGGGTTAGAGGTCAAGCTAACCCCAAAGTGATTTATGTGTTTTAGCATGAGGTTCATCGGTTTTTGTCAGTCTCTCCTGCGTTTGTCACAACTCTGTGGGACGTTTGTTGCAGTTTCCCTGTGAGATGTTTTTCTATTCCTCTTGTCACTGCAGTTTACTCTCAGCCAATCATCAGCAAAGCTGCCGCCGACCTCCTGAACAGCCACTTCCTGCCTACGCTGGAGAAACTGAAGAAGAAGACGGTGAAGGTGAGAGGATATGGCTCTTACGTGACACACTGTAGCCTGCGTCTCGCATAATATTGCTCAACACCAAACAAGCGACAGTACGCCAGCGTGATGATGTCATCACCGTGCGCCCAGGTGGTGGCTGAGGAGGAGCTGCTGAAGGCCGACAGTAAGGCGGACACCCAGGAGGCGGAGCTCCTCATCCTGGATGAGTTCGCCGTGCTCTGCAGAGACCTCTACGCCTTCTACCCCATGCTCATCGGCTACGTGGATATCAACAGGTACAGTAGGCTAGGCTATTCTAGGCTAGGCTAGGCTAACACCAATTGTCACTACCGGATAGTGCATCACAAACTCATATTAATCTACAGTGACTCCTCCTAACACAACAAGGAGATCCAGGGGGGGTAATTTTCCAGGCAGATGAGACAGTGTGTCTGTGTGTTCCCCCGCCCAGGTCTAGATGGCTAAAGCAGCCAGATGCGGATTCTAACGAGCTCTTCAAGATGGTAGCGGAGATCTTCATCCTCTGGTGCAAGTCACACGTAAGGCTGTCCTGTCAGCAAAGAAATACTCACCACATACAGTAGTTTTCAGTGAAGGAGATTTCCCTGCTTGAGCTGTTTTAAAGATGTGTTCCCTCTCTCTCTCTCTGTGCTCTCGTTCCTTAACGCTTACAGAACTTCAAAAGAGAAGAGAAGAACTTTGTGGTTCAGAATGAAATTAACAACCTGGCCTTCCTAATGGGAAACAGCAACTCCAAGGTAAAGCCAAGCGAGTGTTTAGCTCTGTAAACTACTGTAGATGCTATCGCCAATATCTCTGTCTATGCCAGTGTCTTTGGCTGACCAGCTGTGAGTTAAGTGAGTCAGCATGGCCAGCAGCGCTCTCCCCCTGGAGAAATGGCTGCCCTTTATCCCTCCTGAAATCTGGTCTGGAGTAATCCACCAGGGGTTTGAGGGAGACGTACTGTATTTGGTCTCTCAGCAGCCCTAGCCTGTGTTTTCTCCCTCTCTGCTGCTCTCTCTGTCAGCCCTTTTAGAAAGGCTTACCCTAAACGTCACCCCAGAGGACGACGTCAAGCTTCTCTAACCGTAGCAAGGTTATAATAGTTTTGCTGTTTTCATTAGTTTTTATTTTTATATCGTTTTAACTTTTTGTTTTCAATTTCAGTTTAGTTTTGATTAGTTTTAAAGAAGGTTTGCTAGTTTAGTTTATTTTTTATTTTTTGAAATTGCTTAGTTTTAGTTTAGTTTTTATTAGTTTCAGTATTAGTTTTAGTTTTTTTTTCTTCTGCGCTAGCCTCGTGAGACCATCCTGATCTAACAAGCTCATGTTGTTTCACTCCGTGTGAAACAAACCATCTGGCGCACGTCAGGTTACTTCTGCGCAGGGACACAGCAAAAAGAAATGGAGGATAGATTTAATATCCACCCAAAATAGTAGGCTTATGTATGAAATGAAAAAGACTAAAACTAAGGACATTTTCTCAATAATTTTAGTTTATTTTAGTTAGTCTTGTAAACACACAATACAGTTTTACTTAGTTATTGTTTTTTTGTAAAGTCTAGTTTTTATTTTTATTTCAGTTAACTAAAATGTTCTTTCACACCTAGTTTTCGTTTTTTAGTTAGTTTTCGTTAACTATAATAACCTTGAACCGTAGTCGACTTTTCCTAGAGATAGACCAGGCAGAGGAAAGGATCCGCTTTCAACGGCATGTGTCCTGCGCTCTGTGTTGAGTATGCTGTGTTCACGCACTGAACAAGTTTGAGATGCATATCAGACGCGCTATACATCATCTTGACTGCTGGTCGACGCCCCTTTAATCGAAACGTCTACACAGAACTTTATAAAAGCAATTTGTCACGCTGAGGGTTTCCTGGAGTGAACGCGAGTCGGTTGTTGATCATACGGCTGTCGGAGTTTGGTCCCCACAGCGACTGCTGTCAAAAGTCAAATATATTGTCTGTGCACTTCAGCAGAGCCAAGGCATCTATTCCCTTCGACTGACTCGACCCTCTGACTCAAATACTTAGCAGAATCCCCTGACGACTGACAAGTCCAGACCCTGAGGGGCTAAAGACCGGCCCGGCACTCACCGTGTACCGAATCGTCTTTCTATAACCATCATTTATCCAGGAGGGCTCAACTAAGAGCCAGTTATTACCATGACGCCCAGTGGAGCCTGTTAGAGACCTCCGGCTCTGTAGAGGGAATTCTGTCAGATAACTCGAGGGGGGGGGGGGATCCCGGTCGAGTAACTCGTCCCGCCTTCACCCCCGCAGTCGGGCGGCGACCATGAGAGGAAGAACAGGAAGCGGCGCGGCGAGCTGTACTCCGTCCAGACCTCCCTGATCGTGGCGGCCCTGAAGAAGATGCTGCCCATCGGGCTGAACATGTGCACCCCCGGGGACCAGGAGCTCATCAACCTGGCCAAGACCCGCTATAGCCTGGTGAGCTGAAGCCCCGCCCCCGCCCACATGCTGTGTGTTTAGGAACGTAGGGGCGGGATCGGCCGGAGACGTGCATGCACTGGACATCTTTCTCCATCTTGTCTCATTTCCCTCCAACAGAAAGAAACGGACGATGAGGTGAAGGATTACTTGCGCCAGAACTTCCATCTTCGAGATAAGGTGCGTTGGTTAGGAATACATTTTGGCTAGCTTTGTGAGTAATCTACATAACATGTTTTGTATGTACGGTACATGATAACTGCTTTGCGCGCGTGTGTGTATGTCTGTGTGTGTGAGTGTGCGTGTGTGTGCGTATGTGTGTCTGGCGGTGTGTGTGCATGTGTGTGTGTGTGTGTGTGCATGTGTGCGTGTGTGTGTGTGTGTGTGTGTGTGCGTATGTGTGTCTGGCGGTGTGTGTGTGTGTGTGTGTGTGTGTGTGTGTGTGTGTCTGGCGGTGTGTGTGTGTGTGTGTGTGTGTAGTCTGAGGACCCCGCAGTGCAGTGGCAGATGAACCTGTACAGGGACGTGGTGGTGAAGAGTGAGGAACCTGCAACAAGCCCAGACTTCACTGTGGACCGAGTCCAGGGCATCTCTGCTGCCGTGTACCACCTGGAGCAGGTAACAACACACAAACACGCACACGCACACACACTCACACACACACACACACACACCTTGAAAGTGAGAGTGACATACATGTCTGATGTGTTGTTTCTCCTTCAGACGGAGCTGCCCCTGAGAAATAAGAAGTGTGTTTATCAAAAACTGCTGTCTAAACAGCGTAAACGTGCGGTGGTCGCCTGCTTCCGCATGGCTCCTCTCTACAACCTGCCCAGGTACTGTACAACCGTACTGTAGGTCTCCTTCTCTCTCTCTCTCGCACAAAACCACATTAAACACCTCTTTATTGAAAGAAACATGTTTTTATAGTCAGTCAGGGTTGGCAAAGGTTTGATTGCTGTTTGATCACTCAATCAAACCAAACGTACAGTAACATATGGTATCAGTTGGTGATGCGGGTGGCATGTTTTTTTTGTTTTTTTATGTCTCACACCAACCTTTCTTCACGTGAGCTCCCTAACCTTCCTCTCCCTCTGTTGTTTCCTGCATAACACTATACTCTTCCTCAGATACAAAAATAATAATTACTTCCTGAACGGCTATCGGTACGTTTGGCTGGAAAGGGCGTTCCAAGCCTCTAGCTTTGACCGCCTGTTCTCCATGCTGACGGTAATGTGAGATCACAGGCCAAATGCTTTACACCCCTCCCCACCCCCCCCCACAACCCCCCCCTCCGCCCATCCTCCCAGGCTATGGACCCACCCAGCTACCAGCCTCCAATGTGCACTGTTCATTCTGATTGGTCAGCCTGAACAAACGACCAATGGTCACCCCTGATTATGCATTCGGATACAGTAGTCATTGTTAGGTCGCAAATATGGTGTGTATAGCTTCATGAGATTGTAAACAACATGGCTTGAACTCACTTGTTCTTGTATTGATGTATTCATGTAAAGACATTGGTTTATAACTGTTCTTCCTTCTATTTGGATTCTGAATATCCAGGTTATTATATTATTCATATTAAGACAGGTTTTCTGTCCCTTCATGGAGTTATCAAAGGTGACCAGTCAGAAGACCCAGTGGGGTCCCATATCGACCAATCACAACCCTGCCTGGAATGCACTTCCTGTTACTCTCCCCTTCTTCTCATCTCTCCTTCCTCTCCCCTCCTGGACACACCAGAAGCCATCCTAACTCTCACTCTCACTCCTTCTCCCTCCCTCCCTTCGCCTCCCCCTCTCCACCCTCCCCCCCCCCCCCCCCTCCTCTCCCAGGCATCGCTCTATTAACCTGTTCATCACTGGCTATCAGAGACTTTGGATAGAGGCACAGGAGTACTTCTTTGAGGAGAAGCTAGTTCAGGACATGGCAGTAAGTACCGGGCTCACCCGGGCCTCCACCCACGCCTTGGCCTCAGCCTTGCCCCCCGTCGCGCCCTGCGTTGGCGTCGTGCTGCCTGCCGTCCTCCCCGGGGGCGAATGCTTCTTGAGCCCCGCGCCTGCCGAGCCGTCTTGGGAGCGCGCCTGCGAGGGGACCGTGGCTCGGCCCCCCTCCGCCTCCTCCGGCGCCCGCGCTAGCTGTGTGAAAGCCTCCAAACGGAGACCCTTCAGGGGCCAGGGTCTGCATGCCAGGCACAGGAGACTCAATGTCAGCCCCATTGCCCACGCCTCTAGAAAGACAGGCTATGGCCCCCCTGCCCCCTCTGTGGTAAGAGGGGCCCCCAGGGGCCCTCCATATCTAGCTGTTTCCATGTCCGAGCTGGGCCAAACCATCGTGGGTGTCGTATCGTCTCTGTCGGTCTGCAGTGTGACGTGACGTGACAGTGACCGTGGCGTCGGTGGCATGCTGGCTTCGTGTGGAGACCATAATTCAACCAGTTAGTCATACTGTACATTCTGTACGTTCTGTCTTATTAGCTATTTGGATTATTATTTCTTTTTTCTAGTTAAATGCTGTTGATCATCCAGAGAGGATTGACAGGAAAGTTCCAGGTTAGCGGTAGAAAGGCATTGCAGGCCCAGAACAGCTGAGGAAAGACTCACTGCAGTAAACAATCTTGATGCATGTTGTGTGTGGCCGGTTGCAGTTACAGTACAGTGACGTTACAGTATAGTAGCGGTTTCTCTGGTTTTGATAGTCCAGGAGCAACGATGTGACACCACTAACCCTCATTCTCTCCACTGTCCACTCCACCGTATTCCATCTGCTGCTTCTGACCCACTATAGCATCATGCATGGGTATCTGACCTGGTGGTCTTCCCATCCAACGCTGAACACCCCCTGTCCTGTCACTTCCATTAAGGAAGGCATCATAACACATCATCCGCATGTTAGCGTCAGTCAAAATGTAAACGGTTGGCTTGGTTTTAGTGTGGTTGTTCTTGTCATTTTGAGCTGATTAAAAACTGGAATTTCAAAAGGGTAATTTCGTTAAAGTGGTGGGCGTAATCACTAATGTAAAAGATAAAGGCGAGCTGCTGACATCGCTCAGTTAGCCGAGCTGGCAGAGACCAGCGACGACGCAGAGCTGACGTCCGAGTCCTGTGGGTCCCCTGTAGAAAACCCCCATGAAGATCGTGGAGGAGGAGGAAGAGGAGGCGGCGGAGGTGCAGCCGGACCCTCTCCATCAGCTCATCCTTCACTTCAGCCACAACGCCCTCACAGAGAGAAGGTTCGGAGACGAGCACGTTCAGATCTGCTTATTAGAAAAACCACGGTTTTCTGTTACTGTAAATGCATGTCCTCTATATTCAAATGTTGATTTAGGTTGTTATTGAACTGATGACCTTACTTTGTTAACTTGGCAATGCTTACAGTATATTCTTTCTTGCCTCCAGTTACTTGGAAGAAGATCCGTTGTACATTGCGTATGCAGACATGATGGCAAAGGTACTGAACTAAGATCGATTGAATCTGTCCAGAAAGTCAAATCAAAAAGTGAAAAAGGGACTATGCCATACGTGAACAAACACAACTGAAGAGTCACACTAGCTGTATCCTTCTATTTCCTCTCCAGAGTTGTGCAGAGGACGAGGAAGAGGAGGAAGAGGAGGGAAAGGAGAAGACATTTGAGGTAGGAGTCTGTCCCTGTCTGGCCGCACTGTGTTTGATGGAATAATATATGTAACCCAAACTCTGATAGTCACCCTGACAGTCATCCTCAGAGAGCTGAGCGGTAACACAGGCCTCCATTCACCCATGTTTGTGACTGATGGCAGACATTTAGAGAAAGTCAATCCATTATTTCAATGGAGTATTTGACTCTGGTCTGACCTTTCCACCGTGTGTGTGTGTGTGTGTGTGTGTGTGTGTGTGTGTGTGTGTGTGTGTGTGTGTGTGTGTGTGTGTGTGTGTGTGTGTGCGCATGTGTGTGCATGTGTGCGCGCGCTTGCACGTGCGTGTGTGTGTGTGTGTGTGTGTGTGTGTGTGTGTGTGTGTGTGTGTGTGTGTCCGCCCACAGGAAAAGGAGATGGAGAAGCAGAAGATTCTGTACCAGCAGGCCAGGCTGCATGCCCGCGGTGCAGCTGAGATGGTGCTGCAGATGATCAGCGCCAGTAAAGGTGATGAGGATGATAATGATGAGGATGAGGATGATGAGGATGATAATGATGACGATGATGATAAGGATGATGATGAGGATGATGATGAGGATGATGATGATGATGATGATGCAATGATCTTCATCTAACAGAACTGCCACAATTGTACCTGAACATACTATTGTTATTGATGTTACTAATGGTATGCTGGCTTGTTTCCAGGGCGACTGGGTCCCATGGTGACCTGCACCCTCAAGCTGGGCATCTCCATCCTTAATGGAGGCAACGTGCTAGTCCAGCAGGTCACACACACACATACACACACACGTACACACATCTAGATATACACACTCTCACAATAGATGTTAAAAACCACATGCTTTGTTATATTGTCCTTAGTTAAAATAATTAAAACAACAGGTGTTATATTGTACTTAATTAAACTAATATAGCACTTGTTGTTTTTAACAAATCTGTTCTAAGAGCGCACTTCAAAATCATCACAGTACCAGTCTCACTACAATATGAAAACAGGGGTGTTGATCCGATCAGAGGTCAATCTGTTCACACTTTCTATCTATCTCATTTTCAATCACAGAAAATGTTGAACTACCTGAAAGACAAAAGAGATGCTGGGTTTTTCAAGAGCTTATCAGGACTCATGCAGTCATGCAGGTACCGACAAACGAACAACACAACTCCGATGATAACCCACTGCAGTGTTTGACGTACCCTGATTGACATTGCCCCCCCGTACTTGACTCCTGTTTGCCCCCCCCCGTACTTGACTCCCGTTTGTTCCCTAGTGTCCTGGATTTGAATGCATTTGAGAGACAAAACAAAGCAGAAGGTCTTGGGATGGTGACAGAGGAGGGAACATGTAAGTGGAAAGAGATGTTCTGATACAATGCTTTTATCCTGCTTTTGTTTCACTCCACTCCAAAGGTAAAGCCAGGTTCATATACAACAGACAAAAGCAGTTTTAAAACAAAATGTGACTGTTTCTCATGACTGCCAGTTTGGAAAGTTGGAAAGTTCTACAAATGTTGTTGTCAAGTTTCAACATGTAAAATATTGTGGCACTAGTGACAACGAGACAGACATTCTAAAACTAGTGTCCCATCGCAGCTGTTGTACGTCGCCCATCTTAAAAGTGTTTAAATACTTTTTGATACGTACTTTTAGATAGTTCTGGTGAAATAACTACCTGTGCCGGGTTCCTTCCTTTCTCTAGTGTTGTAACTGCTGGCTGCTTTACTGACGATGACTGGGATCAGAATCAGAATCAGAATTAGTTTTATTGCCATGCAGTTTTACAACATACTAGGAATTTGCTTTCGGCCGTGGTGCATATCATGGAGACAATATTGGACAGGGTGTTGGACAGGGTGTATATACAGTGAGTGAGCAGAGTGTAATGTGTATGTGAGTGTGTGTGTATGTGTACTGTATGTCTGTGTGTAATGTATATGTGAGTGTGTGTATGTGTATGTCTGTGTGTAATGTGTATGTGAGTGTGTGTGTGTGTATGTCTGTGTGCGGCATGATATGTGAGTGTGGTGTGTCCTATTCAGTACAGTCAGTTCACTTGTAGCTCAGACAAATGTAGCTATTGTAAGTCACTTTGGATATGCTACTGTAAATGACAAAAATTTAAATGTAACTCTTGAAAATCCTTCCAGAGAGCAAAATCAATCAATGCTTGACCTGAACCATCCCTCTTACAACCAGCTAGCTAATATCCTGAAACATGACTCGCCATTTCTCTGCATTGTCTATCTTTCCATCTCTGTTCCAGTAGTTCCGTGTTGGTACACGCCAAGCTGTTGGTACATGTTGGTGTCAAACGATCTTTTGAATGGCCCTATTAAAAAAAAACAACCATGAAATTACATTCCATCTGAAATGTGATTTTGATGTTTGTTCTTATTGCTTGCGCTACAGTCCAAGAGTCAGACGTCCATGTGGTGTCAATATTAACATCTTGTTGCGGTTATCATGGCTGCTAGGCCTTATGGGAACAAGAATCAATGTGACCAGTCAGAAGATCCAGAGGGTCCCACATCGACCAATCACAACCCTGCCTGGAATGCACTTCCTGTTACTTTCCCCTTGCAAATGTCAATTTTAAAGTGGTAGGCATGAAAGATACGGCGAGGCATTTGTTCAACATGTCTCCTTTGTTTTTCAAGAAATCGCAATGCCGGTTTTCAAGCACACACACACACACACACACACACACACACACACACACACAGTTCAACACACGTCACATCTTATGATGCACTTTCAGTTATGTTTTTTTATTATCTTCTGTATCTATGATTAAAATGCAAAATCTAAATCTACCCTTACCCATACATATCCTTCACCTGCCTAATCGTATTTAGATAATCAAAACATCATGTGCTCTGAGCAGTATTACTGACTAAGGTTCCACCAAAGAAGGTGCGCCAAAAATCCCATATCCATTCTTTAAAACCTCCCTTTTTAACTGCATGCCCTTGTCTCTCACTCATAGCTGACATCTAAACATTTCTATCTTCTTCTTCTTCTTCCTATTTATATTCAATGTCTTCTCTTCTGCTTATGTCTGCTTTTTGTGTTTGTCTGTCTCCTCCCTTCATTTAAAAAAATCATCGATGGCAGCCAGCGAGCGGGGTAAATAGCCAATCTAGATCCTGATCATACTGCCATGCTCCCAACCGGACTGTCTCCGCCATATGTAGTCCTTCCCTGCTTCACTGACCCACCCGCCATGAGCCCCCATGCATTAACCCCAGGGCTCTTTCTGCAGGGAGACAAGCATGCCGGCTGGTACCGTGTAAACTTACGCTTTCGAGGTGCACCGCTTGTTATTTGTGTGGTACTAGAGTATAGTTCCTGTTTCTTTTTCCTTTTTGTTAACCATACTAACATTAATCATACTACTGGTACCTAAAAACATGAAGCCAATCAACACTCACCTCCTGAGGTTTAACCAAAGGGTTTATGGACTCCTCCACAGCTTATACTTTGACCTGCTTTAGGCTTTGGGCTTATTTCAAACAGCTGGTTTCATACAATTAACTTTCACATGGATTGTATTGTTCCACCAATGGACAACAGTGCTTACCGTGTTGGTGGAAGAACTGTTGGTTGGCATATCTTGGAAAAAAGTGTTAGGTACCATCTTGAATAAGACTCTATGATACAGTACATGTGAAAGTTACCAGGCTAACCCCAGCTAACTGAAATGTCCTGGTGTTTCACAGTATTCATTTGATAGTTCTGGAGTGTTCAACGCCCGCATAGGTATCTGCGCTAGCTGTGGCCCCTGCCTGTCTCAGAGTGAGCGCTGCTGAGGGGCCTTTCATATGTTATTACAGATGTTTATCATGTCAATTGTTGCCAGCCTCATGGTGGCGATAAGTGACTATGAAATTATTATTTCATATTTTATTTGTTTTAAGCCTTGCACATGAACTGCCAGGAGGCATCAAGAGGCAGCAGAACACAAGACTGACAACCTGGTGTGGAACTGGTATTAAACCTGAACTGTTAACAACTACATGCAGACTGCAGAAAATGTCTCCACTGATGAGGGAAATCTGATAATTATTTTGACCTGTAAGCCTGTAGTCTATAGAGAAACAATTGTTGCAGACAACACCACTTGATGGTTTATAATTATTCACGAACAAGCCTTGTTTCATTGTGATGAACAACACAGACACATTTACAATGGACTAGATTTGAAATGTCCACAACACAGTTTGTTAGCCTACAATTAAAGGATAGGTTTACTCTTTTGGACTTTAAGACCTATTCTGGGTCGGTCTTATTTGAACCTGACACATCAAGACTATAATTCCCCTGATCTCTGTATTGTTCTGTAGACGCACACTTCCACGCACTCGGCTACAATGGAAGTCAACGGGGCCAGTAAAATGTTTGAAAAAGTACAATAAATGTGCTTTTCCAGGCCACCATTGTAAATAAGAATTTGTTCTTGATGGATAGGACCGGTATTTAGAATTATAAGTCATGTTATAAGGTTATTTATGATCATATACAATGGCCCATATTAAAGTTTCGTCAAACTCTCGAGACCTGTCGCCGCTAACACACACAATGGATCAATAGGTGCATATAGAAAAACGCTTAAAAACACCATACACTAGTTTTCAAAGACGGGAAACTCAGAGTGGTTACTGGTGTCCGTTGATGCTCTGACAAAAAAATCGTCACAAAGTATGCTTCCTATTGGGTTATCATATTATATCCATTGACTTCAAAGCTGGAGATGTTTAGATTCATTGGCGTCCCATATTTGTTTTGATCACCAAACACTTCTATTTAACACTATCAATGAAATACCAGCTGCAAAGCAGTCCTGGCCTTTCTCGACTAGTTGTTGTGTTAGACCTGTGACCTGGAAGCAGCTCTCTGGGTTTGTGGCAGCTACTAGCAATCAAATTGGAAAAATATGAATACCTTGCATGCTGATAGGCTAACATCAAGGATATCAAGAGATACCTCCAGTATACAGTATATAAGTGCAGTGCCTTTACCATTTACCTTGAGTCTGTTTTTCTCAAGCTCTCTTTAAACTACTGGTGAGGTCATTAAGCCAGGGGAGGGGGATATGTTTCGCTTGTTTAATCTTGATAAGGGGTGATGTCATCAAGGATAGTGTGATATGTTCTATTAAAATGATCTAGTAGACCACTGAGAGAGAGACCTTTCTGATTAAGGTCATTACTGGCAGAAGCGGCTAAGATTTTGTTTTGCTAAAACTGCTCACTGATTTGTAATTAAAAGGCTGAGAGTGGATATAGGTACAGTACTGTAGATACAGTAGTAGCTTATCAGCAGAAAGCGGGAGCAAGGGAGGGAAAATTACTGGCTTGTGATCAGAGACATCAAAATCTATAAATAATACAAAATATACAATATTATTACTGCATAAGACAGCACAAGGTCAAGAGCTAGCCCCTTATTATATTTATATTAGTTGGATTTTTAACAGATTGTTCCTGATTGAAATACTCAAAGAGTAAAAATCTGCAGTAAAACAAGACATGGGAGTGGCAATAAACATGTATATTAAAATCACCAAGGATAGGAACTCTTATCAAATTTGGCCAAAATAAATAAAGAAGCTCAGAAAATTCTTAAATAAAACCAGTGTTAGCCTTAGCGCCATGTAGACTAAAACACACAGTATCGGGATGCAGGGCATTTAAAAGAAAACCCAGAGACTCAAAAAATTACAAGTATTAAGAGTGACAGGGGAACATTTATAGTTGTTATTAAAAATGCCAGCTACCGCACCTCCAGAACCAGGCAGCCTGGGTTGATTAAAACAGGAGTCGTTTGGGGGACATGCCTCAGTTAGAGGGGCAGAGTATCCAGGGCTTAACCAGGACTCAGTGATGAATAAGAAATCAATATTGTTAGTCATAATACAATCTTGGCATAAAAAATAATTTTGCAAAACGTACGTTTGCAAGGGATCTCACATTAAATAGACTGAACACAGCAGGGATGTTGGAGAAGGATTCAGCAATACATACAGTTGAATGGTGTAATTGACGTTGAGTTGACAATATTTCTGACTTTGTTGGTGGAGTGGGTGGAATGGAAACTAAAGTTTGCTCTTATTGTAGAATTAGCAGAGCATCTGGGTCTATAGGATGCATGGTTTAAAGTGACCCTAATCTAAAGTAGTGTTGGTGGAGGTGTGTTCAGCAGGACGAGGTGAGATGCTCATCATTACAGGAGTGGCTTCTAGCCTGGGGTCGTGCTATGGTATCAGACAGAGCCGAAAGCAAAATACTGGATGTAATTTTGAGCAGCTTGTTTGATACCCCCCGTGTTGGGGTGCAGGCCAGCTGATTTGTAAAGGCCATGTCTGGTCCAAACAGTGGCTAATAAAGGTCAGAGTTGCTAATCCAGTAATGCCCAGCAGCAGTGCAGAAGGCTCGTATCCATTCAGATGGCTGAAACCCTCAGGGCTGCCCAGGCTCTGGGTTGGGGAACTTTACTACCCGGGAGCAGTAGTAGACGCCTGGGAGTTGGGCAGATGGGGTGAGGTTGACGGGATCGGTCTGCCTAAGGGTGGGGGGGGGGCGCTACTGTCCTATCAATCAATCATTCACAAACTCACTGTCACTTGCTGGATTATGATGCTGAAGAATATTATATGCTTTACTTTCCACCAAAATGTGTACTCTGCAAAAAGAACCATGCAACGCACGCTGAATATGTGGATCCTGCACGTAATCAGATGTGGGCCCTGCATGGCATCTATGTTCCCCATGCATGGAATCTGGTTTTGCTAATATTTTTGGGATACTGCCTGGTTTTCTTACAAATGACTTTCCTTGTGCAGGGTCCCTGCGACCCTCATATCAGCAAATGCACTATATTGGTATAAATTATTTGCATTTTAACTGATGCTTTTATCCACACTGACACATGTAGAAACAACAGATGTAGTAAATGCAAGCCTAATTTATTGCAAAATCATTAGATGGGCTTTAATACATTTATTATCACATTTTACTGCGGAAAATATAGTATTTATCCAAAGCAATACTTACTTACTTAATCCTCTTTGGCTGCAACTATCTGCTTCCATCTGTAAAAGTAATACATGATATGAACTGGTGTCCCTGGGCCAATCTGGAACTAGAAACCCTTAACGCTTTAGCCCGACACTCTAACCACTCCAACTGTCTACCACCACTGTCTTCTTGCCTTCCGCTTATCAATTGTTTGGCCTTCAATGGTCACGTCATGTTTGGCATTCAATAGACACATCTTTTTTGATGGATAGATACGTAGATTGATAGATAGATATGTATCGATACTGTAGATACATAGATAGTACTTTATTTTATTGTTGTTCACTAAATGTAGGCTAACAAACTGTGTTGTTGACATATTTGTAATTGAGGCCATTGTAAATTCAAGTGTTTATAAACACAATGAGGGGGCTTGTTCAGGAAAAAAACAACAAGGCTTGTTCGGGTATAATTATATACAGTGTAGATCACCAAGCCATTACGGTGTTGTCTACACTCTACAACACTAAAAACAATTGTAAAATATTTTTTCTATAGACCCTAGGCCTATGGGTCAAAATAATGATCCCTCATAAACGGAGACATGTTCTGCATTCTACTTGTAGTTGTAATCCCACTAGGTGGCCAGTCTTGCGTTCCCTGCACCGAGAACTCCGCATGAACAGCTGGGGGAGATGTTTAGTGTGCTGCGTCCTCATGAGGTTGCGCGTGGTGCTGCGTTTACTGCCGCCTTGTGGCAGTGAGGGGCGCACAATTTTATATGATAAGCATCTGTACATGTTTACTACATGTTATTAATGACATATTACATGACCCTGCTTTGTGCTGTATAAACCTGATGTGAGAGCAGTCTTCACATGCATCCCCTGTTTCCCAAGGTTCCAAAGTGCTACAGAATGATGAGTTCACAAAGGATCTCTTCCGGTTTTTGCAACTTCTGTGTGAGGGCCACAACAGCGGTAAGACCATAAAATGACGCTAAGTTGTACTGCTTGAACGTAGCTTACTTGACGGTGACCAGGTCAAAATGCAGCCCTCTGCCTTGAATCTTCTTCCTCTAGATTTCCAGGACTTCTTGAGAACACAGACAGGAAATACAACCACAGTAAACATCATAATCAGTACTGTGGACTACCTCCTACGCCTTCAGGTGAGACCCACGCACCATCACACACACAAACACACACGCACACACACACGTACAAAGTGAAACTGAGTGGATCATACTGTGTGTGATGAAACCTGCATACTAATGTGAGCCTCCTCTCCAGGAATCCATCAGTGATTTCTACTGGTATTACTCTGGGAAAGATATCATGGATGACCCGGGACAAATCAACTTCTCCAAAGCCCTAGCTGTGGCCAAGCAGATCTTCAACTCCTTGACTGAGTACATCCAGGTAAGGCCAGAGCCCTCTGCTCCGTGTGGACAGCAAATTACATATTAACCCACCTACAGACAGACTGGGATTATGGGGGATGATGCCACAGTACCAATTTTCCCTTGGGGATGATGGAGTTCTCTCTCGCGGAATATATAACATTTTCTATTGCTTATAATGTACTTATACACATCAAAACACGATAGACATCCTTTGTCCTCTCATCTCCTCCCTCTCTCTCTCCCCCCCATCCTTCTTCCCTCCCACCTCCATCCCTCCCTCTCTCTCCCCCCCCATCCTTCTTCCCTCCCACCTCCATCCCTCCCTCTCTCCCTCTCTCTGTCTCTCTGTCCAGGGTCCATGTATAGGGAATCAGCAGAGTCTGGCCCACAGCAGACTGTGGGATGCAGTGGTGGGCTTCCTGCATGTGTTTGCCAACATGCAGATGAAGCTGTCTCAGGTAAATCACTGTCCCTACATGTCGCCCTTCTTCCTTCTTACGTACTAAGGTATCCGCTTTGACACATGACTCATAATTATGACTTAATAATTACAATGTCTATGTGAGAACGTGTGTGTGAAGGACAATGCAAGTGTTTGAAATTGAGGAGTGAAATGAAGTTGTGATGAAGCTGTGCCCTGAGAGACGAAGGTGTACATGTGACCGGTGGTTGTTGCAGGACTCCAGTCAGATCGAGCTGCTGAAGGAGCTGATGGATCTGCAAAAGGACATGATCGTCATGATGCTCTCTCTGCTAGAAGGTGAGAGGTCTGACCCACTCTGAACCAACTGTTCCAGAGTCCAGGTTAAAGGAGTTATAAGGTTACTTACAGTCATATACAACAGTCCATATAAATGTTTTGACAGACGTTGCACTCTTGAGCTTTTACTGCTCGGCAGTGGCGACTCCTGACAAATCTAACAGGAGGGGCAATTGTTGTGAATCGATGATGATTAAGGTGATCTGTTCATTGGGTAAATTAACCTAAATCAGCTACAGTAGCTTGACATTGTCACATTGCATTGAAGACATTGAACACAACGCATTATTTTTTCTGGTCATCTCATGTAGCAATACCACTAGTAACCAGATGGCAATATAAGACATAGATTGTTCCTTAGGGCCTGTGCAGACTGCACAATGTTTTTGGTTTTTCACGATGGTCACCATGTGAGATTAGACGATCACAGTTGCACAAATTCTTGCCGTGTCGTGGCTGGGACACTGGCGACACTCATCGTACGCTGTCTTTCATGACCATGCGCGTCATTTCACAAGTTCAGGTAGTCTGGTCAAGAAATTTTCAGTCATTGAAGAAGCACTGTATTCAAGCTTTTACTCAAAATTATGGTGGCGGGGTGTTGAGCCAAATAATTCCGACTCCCCTTCACTATCTTTGAGTTATCTTTTGACTGTCGAAACCATGATAGCATGTAGCTGTGCTCAGAGTCAAAGAAGAAAAATAAAATAAAGGAAAAAAGATTGTGGATCGTTCCTGGGGGTCACGAAGAGGACAGTATGGGATGCCTGTCCTTCAAGAAGAACTTGAGGTAATGGATGTGTTAACATGTAAAAAAAAAAAATACAGTCATCCTATTGGTTAAAGTCAAGCTACGTTGTAGGCATGGTCGCAGGAGATGTCAGACTAGGCAGGAAATTACAAACAATTCTGACATGCTAGACTTTTCATCAGGGTGTCGTAGGGTGTCCCGGACGCCAAATCGCTGATCTTCGGTCATGTCACACTACGCTGTTCTTCGTCGTTCCCGACGTTCAAAATCGGCCCGACGCTGGACACTTTGTCTGAGACAAAAAATCGGCCCAAAATCGGCTTGAATTTGTGTAGTCTGCACAGGCCCTTCCTTGGGTTACATAGCCTACTGTAGGCTACAGCTACAGGTACGTCCTGGAGTTCATTGTCAGTCTTGAATAGTCTTTGGCTCTACAATGAATAAATATGAGTGACAAATGAATTAACTTTCCTCAATGATCAACAGATGGGTTGCCATTCATCAGTTTACCCTCAAAGAAGCCTTTGGATGTAAAGGCAACTACTTCAGCATTAATGGAGAAAAAAAATGGACTCTCACAATCATCTGATTCAGTTATCACATAGGCCTACATTTAATTTAGGTGCAGCAAATCCAGAATAAAGAGCAGTGGCTGGTACCAGGGCTGATAATGTGCAATGGATAAAACTATGTATTTAGGACTTAATACATTTAAATCTAAAAGTGGGAGTATTTGTTGTGTAGGCTACTTTTATCCATTACTTGTATTGACAACAAAGCTGGAGATGTTTAGATTCATTGGCGTCCCATATTTGTTTTGATCACCAAACATTTGATTTGACATAGTAACTGCTCCCTACCTAGTCTACTGCTACTGGCCACACTGACAGTGATTAAAAAAAAATGCTTACCCACATAATTTAAGTATTTAATCAAAATACTATCAACTGAAGCAAGTGTGACTGTGCCCCTTTAATGAGTGAATCAAGTTTGAGTTGCTCTAAACGCTAGCTATGTTAAATGTGACTCTGTCTTAAATGTGACGCGGTGTTATTGTATGCTCTAAACACGTTAGTGCAAGCTCCTCCGTAACCCATAGAGATTGCATTACAGGGCCTACAGTTCGAAACAAAAACAAGATTGTACATGTAAGTCTGTCAGAACAAGCTGGACGATTTTCAACCAGACTGAAATCATCCAAAAGGGGCAGTACTCCACAGACTTGGAGTGGACTATGATATTCAGAAGCAGGACAAACTGTCTAGAATTCAGCTAGCGTAACTCTGTGGTAGAATGGGAAGGAAGAAAATCCCCCCTCTCTTTCCCCTAGGGCGCTGTGCCGTCCAATCACCCTAATGAACCAGCCATCATGGTGCTCAGCGTTAGAGATATTACTGCTAGAAACCCATCAGATAACCATATAATGGATCTCTATGGACATACATATGCCCATAGAAATCTATTGTGCACTTAGCTGTGATATATAGTATGAGAGCAATGAGCACTAATAGCTCAAGAGTGCAAAGTCTGTCAACATTTTTGTATGGACTGTTGTATATGATTGTAAATAACCTTATAACAGGGCTGATGATGCTGTAAATACCAAACTACTCCTCTAAAATCTAAAGGCAATTGAGCTTCTTTTTTTTCTTTTTTTTTAATTCCCGTGAGAGCTGCTAGGCTCTGTAACAGTCTGCCAGAAGATACAGTATTAGACTATATTCATTCTTTATCCTCATTTAAATCTCTTCTGAAAACAATTTTTATAGACTTCTATTTAATTAGTGTCACCATTTTTCCTGCATAGTATTTGTTTTATTTATTCATTTAGTTCCTTTTGTATTTGTATTTTACTTGTACTTAATTAACCTACAGTACAGTTGTCATTGTGTAATTTGGTCTAAATTGTATATCTTGTATACTTGTTGTTTTTATTATGCAAGCACTTTGTACTTAATCGTTGGAAAGGTGCTATATACATATAAAATAATAATAATAATAATAATAATATTACATTACTATTATTATTGTTATTATTATTGTTGTTATTGTTATTATCATTATTTTTAGTATTACTATTATTAATGGCAAACAGAATTGCACATGGTGAAAGACCATGTTAACAATAGTAATGTGATTTTAATCAATCAAAATGCTTGCTAGTAGATTTGACACCAGTTTTCAATGTTTTCCTCTAATAGGTAACGTGGTGAACGGGACTATAGGAAAGCAGATGGTGGACACCTTGATGGAGTCCTCCAGCAACGTGGAAATGATCCTCAAGTTCTTTGACATGTTCCTCAAGCTGAAGGATCTGACCACCTCCGACAGCTTCAAGGAGTATGACCCGGACCACAAGGGTGTCATCTCCAAGAAGGAGTTCCAGAAGTCCATGGAGAACCAGAAGCAGTACCACCAGTCCGAGATCGAGTTCCTTTTGTCCTGCGCCGAAGCCGACGAGAATGACATGTTCAACTACGAGGAGTTTGTGGAGCGCTTCCATGAGCCGGCCAAGGATATCGGCTTCAACGTGGCCGTGCTTCTGACCAACCTGTCGGAGCACATGCCTCACGACACCCGGCTCTCCAACTTCCTGGATCTGGCTGAGAGCGTTCTGAGCTACTTTGAGCCCTATCTGGGCCGCATCGAGATCATTGGCAGCGGCAAGCGCATCGAGAGGGTCTACTTCGAGATCAGCGAGTCCAGCAGGACGCAGTGGGAGAAGCCGCAGGTCAAGGAGTCCAAGAGGCAGTTCATCTTCGACGTGGTCAACGAGGGCGGCGAGAGCGAAAAGATGGAGATGTTCGTCAACTTCTGCGAGGACACAATCTTTGAGATGCAGCTGGCTTCTCAGATCTCTGAGCCGGATGTGGCGGAGCGCCCCGAAGAGGAAGAGGAGGAGTCTCACAGCCTCCTGGAGGACCTGGTCAACGAGGAGGAGGAGAGCGCCTTGGAGTCCTCCTCGGCCTTCACCGCGGCATGCTGCTCCGTCAAGAAGAAAATCTCCAGCTTCCGCCAGATGCTGACCTTAAAAAACATGAAGAAGCAGCTGGGTAAGTGCAAGAAGCTGAGCATCAAGGAGATGATCGTAGGCTTGTTCTCCTTCTTCTGGGCACTCTTTACCGGCTTCTTCAAGGGCGTCTACGGCCTGATCTTCGGCTTCTTCCACCTCATCTGGTCCTCCATGTTCGGCGGGGGCCTCGTCGAGGGGGCCAAGAACATGAAAGTGACGGACATCCTGGGGAACATGCCCGATCCTACGCAGTTCCGCATCCACGCGGACGTGCTGGAGGGGGAGAAGGTGGAGGCCGGCGATTCATCCGGCGGTTTGGACATGGCCATGGCAGTGCCGGCGGACAAGAGTGAGACGGACTTGATCATGGACATGATGAATCCACTGCACAAGAAGGAAGGAGGGAAGCACGCCCAAGGCCTGGGAGACGTATCTGAGCTGGGCGGGGAGGCCGCCGCAATGGAGCAGAAGAAGGTCAGTGTTATTCACCCAGTTGCCAGATTAAGCCTAATCCGGAATTAAGAATATATTTACACAGGGAATCTCCACTGATATTTTTTTTTTTTGTGTCTAAGACTAGCTCATTGGCTAAGAAAGCTCATTTAGGCAATTTAGTAGACTTGAGATTCTCTAGAGTGTTTCTCTCCTCATTAAACCAGACATTTCTTATGTTTGGGCTAACAGACCTTTGTGGTGTGTGTCTGTAATGCAGAAAGCTGCCGCTGCTGCTGCTGAGGCTACAGAGTCTGAACCAGAGAAAGCAGAGTGAGTCTAAATACATTAAAGACATGATTCGCCTTCATAACAGTAATACTGTCCAGAGACTGAATTCAACTTTGTTGTCACAGCGCTGAGAAAAAGGAGAAGGAAGATGCGCCGAAGGAGGAGCAGTCTGAGAAGTCCGTGGTTGAAGAGAAACCCGCCCCCAAAACCAGATCTGGCCAACCCAAAGAGGCAGCGCCTGCATTCATGGCCAGCTTCTTTGCTGTGTTGGATGTCTATCAGACTAAGATGCTGGTGAGCCAGAACACGTACAGTATCTCTTTCACCTGGATACTTTGCTACTGAATGTATTCAGTTGGTCACATGAAAAACAACAAGCATCCAGAAGTTGAACTGATACAGTTGACATGAACGAAAGCGATCATACTCGCTAAGCCTACTTGCCCTCCAGCTTGTGATACAGTATTATTACTGGCTTGACCTGTAATGAATGTATTGACTTGAATGAATCGTGATAACAACAAAAATAATAATAATTAAACGAATTGTGGCGTACAGTACATTTCTTGGTAACTGTCTGAGGTAATGTTCCGTGTGTTTGCAGAACTCCCTGGCTCGCAACTTCTACAACATACGTTTACTGTGTCTGTTTGTAGCTTTCGCCATCAACTTCATCCTGCTATTCTACAAGGTGAGGAACAGATTACTAATACACAATGTGATGAGTCTTGTTTCACTTTTATTGGTCCCTTAATTTCCTAAGATGAAAGGATACCATGCTGTGAAAAGGATAGGAGGAAGTTTTGAGAGAGAAACATATCCCTTTTCAATTAGCGCGCTAATTGTATATGCCTCTAGGTGACTGACGAAGCGGCTGCCGAAGATGAGAATCCCTTTTTCGACGAGGAGGATGATGACGACGACAACCTCTTGGATATGGACGAGTTTGTCCTTCAAGAGAGCACTGGCTACATGGCTCCCACGCTGTGTTTCCTGTCCATATTCCACACGCTCATCGCCGCCCTGTGTGTGCTGGGCTACTACTGTCTTAAGGTGAACACATGGCACTTATCTCTCTCTCTCACACACACACACGCACACACGCACACGCACACACACATAGTCAGACAAATAGAATTATCTAGAATTCTATTATTCATGGTGACTAATAGAATTATCTATTATTCATGGTGAATAATATAATTATATTATTCAAAGTGAATAATAGTTATCTATTGTGCAGAAGACCATGAACAATGCCACTGCTTGATTCCATTTCTGAGTTCATCCATCCATCCATCCATCCATTTCTCCACAGACAGTAGAGATTGCTTTTCCTTTTTCCTCCTCTCACGTTCCTTCCATCCTGTGCCAATCTTGTCCCAGGTGCCACTGGTGGTGTTTAAGAGAGAGAAGGAGATCGCCAGGAAGCTGGAATTTGACGGCCTCTACATCACCGAGCAACCCTCGGACGATGACATCAAAGGCCAATGGGACCGTATGGTCATTAACACCCCGTAAGTCCCAACACACACAGGACCACCATCTAGACCTGGGTCAACACACACAGAACCAACATCCATACCTGGGTCAACACACACAGGACCACCATCTAGACCTGGGTCAACACACACAGAACCACCATCTAGACCTGGGTCAACATACAAGGAATGTCGGGTGGGTGAGATTTGAATTTTCAGTCGTTTCCATTGTGCCAGACAAGGAAAGTCACGCACAGGAAAAAATGAAAGTATTTCAAATTTTATTTCGACCCAGGTGTGCATGTCTCCACACCAGTGGAAGACCGCCAAACCTAGAACCCTGCATGCATCTACACCCACCAGCGGAAAACAATTCCATACATTATACCTAGATCGCCATTCATATGAACATCCTTTTCTACAGATCCTTCCCCAACAATTACTGGGACAAGTTTGTGAAACGCAAGGTGAGTGGAGCATCAGATCCAGTGAGAAAATCAACACAGACAGAGCCTTTCCTCAAAGGGCGAGTGCCTGACCATGCCCCCTGTGTGTGTGTAGGTGATCAAGAAGTACGGAGATATGTACGGGGCAGAGCGCATCGCCGAGCTGCTGGGGCTGGACAAGAGCGCTCTGGACTTCGACCCCACCGTGGAGGTGGTGGCCCAGGAGGCTTCTCTCGTGTCCTGGTGAGTGTCGCCGCTCAACGCGAGATAGACGACGATTCCCTCTGATTCGGGTCGTCTGACCCCGATGTGTTCTCTGTTCCCCCCTCGGTCAGGCTGAGCTCCATTGATACCATGTACCACATCTGGAAAATGGGAGTGGTGCTGACCGACAATGTGAGTGTGCCCTGTGGGGATGATTGGGGGTTTTGGAATCTGACATTGACAATCGTCTCTTTGAAAACTCTTGGAAAATAACGAAGGAAGATGTACCTCACCCTGTTCTCCACCTGTCCTCCAGTCCTTCCTGTACCTGATCTGGTACACCACCATGTCCATCCTGGGTCACTACAACAACTTCTTCTTCGCTGCCCATCTGCTGGACATCGCCATGGGCGTCAAGACCCTCAGGACCATCCTGTCCTCTGTCACCCACAATGGCAAACAGGCATGTACAGGATACCACCAGCAGAGGGCGACGTAGTTATTACAATCCATACAGTAGATCTTGGAGAGAATTATAATCAGAATCTGTTTATGGCCTTGCAGTTTTTCAACGTACTAGGAATTTGCTTTCAGGCGTGGTGCATAAAATTGAGACAACATTGGACAGGGTGCAGGGACGAGACAGGACAGTGCAAAGAGCGAGTACAAAATGCTAGTGCAAAAAAGGATAAGCTAAGAAAAAAAAGAACAATATACAAAAAGTAGTGCCGTCAGTGTATATACAGTAAGTATGCAGAGTGCAGTGTGTAGGTGAGTGTGTGTGTGTGTGTGTGTGTGTGTGTGTGTGTGTGTGTGTGTGTGTGTGTGTGTGGTGTGATATGTGAGTGCGGTGCGTCCTATACGGTACATTCAGGTCGACAGCGTCTCTCAGCAGAGTCCATGGTGAGAATTGTGCTTTTGTGCTTTTTCTTTTACATATTTTGAACACAGATGAAGCAGTAGACAAATAAGCTGCATGTGAGTGTCTAACGTGTACAGACTGACTGGGGGATGAACCTCAAAGAGGATCATGAGCACCATCCTTGAAAACATAATAGATGATGAACCGGGGTATTGAGCCCAGAGTAGTTATGTTGAGGACTAGGAGAGGAGACTGCAGTGGCTCAACTGTGGTGATAGTATTAAATTATTAGTTAGTATAGGTCATGGTGGTAGTATGATAGTGAAGGTGTCATGGTGATAGTATGATAGTGAAGGTGTCATTGTGTTAGTATGATAGTGAAGGTGTCATGGTGGTAGTGTGATAGTGAAGGTCTCATGGTGGTACAGTAGTATGATAGTATGATACAGTAATATGATAGTAGTATGATGGTAGTATGATAGTATGGTAGTAATATGAAGTCTCATGTTGGCAGTGTGAAAGCCTTGGTGAAGGTCGTGTCCTTGTGTCTCCTCAGCTGGTGTTGACGGTGGGCCTGCTAGCGGTGGTGGTCTACCTCTACACAGTGGTGGCGTTCAACTTCTTCCGCAGGTTCTACAACAAGAGCGAGGACGAGGACGAGCCGGATATGAAGTGTGACGACATGATGACCGTACGTCTGACCACCCCAACGTCCCCTGCGGCGCCCCTCACATCCTCTCCACCCCCCTCCCCACCACCCTCCCGTTACCCTCGACTGTACTTTATGAGTCACGTGTTGCGGTCACACAGTCTTAAGATTCATTCACATATTTTAATTACACTGTGCAATAAAGAAGATCTATCCTAGACCTCAAGACGTCCCTCCGGGTTTGATGGGCGAGAGTCTAGTCTGTGACAAAAGCGCTTATAGGTAGTCTAATCCCCAGAGAAGTGGAGGATCAAAACACAAAGATGCACTTGGGGCATCTCCCTTTTATACCGAAACAACGGTTGTCACACATTTTCTGGGCGTACTGCCAACTCGTTTCTCTGCTCACTCGGCCCTGCGTCTGCATCCCCCCCACCACACACACACACAATCTTACACGAGCAATGCTTAGCTACTTTTTTTAGGTTGAGGCAAAAGGAGAAACTTTTTTTAACTGACTTATTTTACGTTTCTTAGGAAGACAGGCCTGTATCAGTTCTATACATCAAAAAGACAACTGTTACACATTCATGGCAGCCCCAGTCTTCTTCAGGGACCAACTAGTGGATTAGACTTCATAGTGTTATGACAAAGGATCGTCACTGAATGTTTTGCGTAGCCCGCCCAATCTAACCCTTACCCGAACCTTCCTCCTCAGTGCTATCTGTTCCACATGTACGTGGGCGTGAGAGCTGGCGGCGGTATTGGTGACGAGCTTGAGGACCCAGCAGGTGACCCCTACGAGCTCTGGCGTATCATCTTCGACATCACGTTCTTCTTCTTCGTCATCGTCATCCTCCTGGCCATCATTCAGGGTAGGCGCTTTGCCGGCTACTTGAGACTACATTGTTAGCGGCGTACATTACCAGCGTGGAAATCTCCCTTTCAGGAGATTCCCACCATTGTTTTCTGTCTATGGTACGTGGTAATATCGTACAAACCGCGTAGCCGACGCGTTATCGTTAGCAAGGAGCCTTATTACAGCACCGCGCTGAAGGAGCACCAAAAAAGCCGCTATCTGGCTACCTCTGCAGTGGTGTTATTTATGTAAAAGCTGTGCCTTATTCACTACTGCTGACATAACCGGATGATGTCATGCCACAGGTTTGATCATCGATGCGTTTGGCGAGCTGAGAGACCAGCAGGAGCAGGTGAAGGAGGACATGGAGGTATGACTCACTCCGCTCTACCTGCCTACTGCTGGTTATGTGCTTATTATGAATTATGAATTATATTCCTTCGCAAGTAAGCACCAAGAGTAAGTAAGCACCAAATGTATTTTTGGTGTATTTGAAAATAAACCAGTATGATATTTCAATACTCGTCCCCCCCTCTTCAGACTAAGTGCTTCATCTGTGGCATTGGGAGTGAGTACTTTGACCGGGTCCCCCACGGCTTCGAGACGCACACCTTACAAGAGCACAACCTGGCCAACTACCTGTGAGTAACGTCACCTCTGGACACGACAAGACTGTCCTTATCCTGATCCCTAGGACTTGTTCTAGATATGTTCCTTGTTCATGGCCATGACCAGCAGTAACCGGTCACGTCTGCGTTCCTCTCCCTGTCCAGATTCTTCCTGATGTACATCATCAATAAGGACGAGACTGAACACACGGGTCAAGTACGTCACAGCCCTTTATGACTCCATCACAATATAGCCAATATATATTATTATTATTACTACTATGATTATTATTATTATAGTAGGCAGATATCAGCCAACCTGGCGAACCTTTCATGGTTTTATTTTCACTGTCGTGGGTTGTGGGTCGTCCGTCTGACCTCTACTGTGCTGTTGACTCCTCCCCCTACAGGAGTCGTACGTGTGGAAGATGTACCAGGAGCGTTGCTGGGACTTCTTCCCCGCTGGGGACTGCTTCCGCAAGCAATACGAGGACCAGCTTGGCTAGAGAGGAACCCTCCACCCCTGCCCCCTAGCCAACACCCTACAATCCCTACCTACCTGCCTACCTACCTACCTACCTACCTTCCTACCTACCTGCATGCTATCTAAGAAAGACCAGACTTCCAACTCACACAACTTCCTATGGAACCTGAAACACTAGCTGGACTTGTCCCTGCGGCTGACGCTGTGTAGATCTTCCTGTTCGTTCTTAACGGTCAGCTGCCATTGAGAGGAGAGGAGAAAGACGCACAGTAGGAGGACTGGACATTACGGGTGGATTAACATCAAGTCCCTTTTCACTGTTACTGAACAGAAGCCTAACCACCTGCCTATCTACTGACACCTTGGTTGCCCTTTTTGATGCAAAAACGGTCCTTTTGATTCTACTTCACATTGCCTGTCACTTCGCTTAACCCTTGACCTGTTGCACAATTAGTCGTGTGGTGACGTTGACGTGTAGGGTTACAGCATGAGGAGTGAATGTGTCCATAATGTCTCAATATTATGCACAAAGACTAAATGTCATGATATAACTGTGACTGAGTACCAAACAACTAGAATGTGTGGTGGTGGTAATGATAATAATCATTGATGATGATGATGATGATGATACTAGAGTTAGATGAAATGAATAAGACCAGATCTACCTTCTAAAGTGAGTGCTGGGTGTATCCGAGGGTGAGATTAACAGAAGGTCCTTTCAGGACAACTCGAGCCCTTGTTTTATGGAGTGCCTATGTGCCTTACGAGAAACTAACTATGCAAACCATTTTTGTCCCTCCTGACACACTGTAGTGCTATCGTTCTGGATTAGGTACAAGCTAAAGAATTATCTAGACCTAGTCTTGTGGCTTTATTTAACAAAAAACAATCCAAAAAACAAACATTTGTTGTAATAAAAAAACTGGAAAAAAAAATCTAGATGACCATTGTGTAAATGCTGCTGCTCAGTTTGGTTCCCAAGCCGCAGTGTTCTGCCTGCTTGCACATCTTACGGTAGAGAACAGATCAACACCCAGCTGCGGAAAACCACGGTTCAGGATTTATTGAACATTAAAGACAGCAAAAATTGTAAACCGCTAATGTATGGCCATTTGTATGTATGTAGTAGCTTTGGTAACCTGTGTTTCTTTTAAACAAGGAGGGGGAAATGAATAAAGTAACCAATGCAATAAATCAAGCCTGCTCTCAATGACCTTCCTGTTCCAGCATCAATCAGATTAGCGCTACCCTTCAGCAGGCCAGGTCGCGCAAATATCTTTCAATATTATGACAAGGTGAGAGGAACAGAATATCCGCATCCTGCTGCTTTAAAGGGTACAGAGGACAGTTTATGGCCTCTCCTGGCCTAAGTCCCGCGGTCCTGTCCTGTCTCTGTCCTGTCCGAAGACCCGCCGTCCTGTCCTGTCTCTGTCCAGTCCCCTGGCTGCCTATGATGCATGCTCCACCAAGGCTGCTGGAAACTTGATTTTGACAGGTCAATAAATGGCTGCGAATGGGAAACATCTCACCAGCATGTCAAAGCATTAGTCACATGTCAATGACGACTGTCCCTTATAGAAGACAGTGTTATAATTGGCTGTCAGTCGTTCAGATTCGCAAGGTAATTCCATAGTCGGTGGGGGGGGGGGGGTTGTAATTGCGTGGATATGAGTCTCCTCATCATGGATCGGCTTCAAGATCCGGACTGTGGATGGTTGTCCCCTTCCTAGGCCAGGATAGGTGGTGTGTCTCTGCTCCGCTGGGTCAAAGGTCGGAGGTCAGGAGATCATGCTGTCCAGCCAGTCCTCCAGGTCCTCCTCTGTCATGTCCTGTTTGACTGGCTCGGCCGTGGGCGGGGCAGAGGCCTCCTCCGGAACAGGCTCCTCTCTCTCAAGCGTGGCTGACGAAAAAAACAAACAAACAAACAAATAAACAAACAAGCCACTCAGTCAGTGCATCAGTATAAACTATCCAGTCTCCTTTACTGACCAAGCGGATAATACTAAATAACTCAATTTAATACGAATTACACAAAGTGGAATGTGGGTTTTCAGGTCAGTCTAATTCTGTGATTCCCACCAGTACTCACATTTGTCTCTGACCATCTCCTCCTCCTCCTCCTCCTCCTCCTCCCGAGCACTGCCAGGTGAAGTCCCTGATGGTTCTGAGACTGGGCTGTGTAAACCCAGGAGCTGGTCCAACTCTTCATCCATGTCCTCTGGCAGGGGCTTGGCTGTGCTGGAGGAGCCCTGGGGAGCTCCGCCTGAGACCGGGCTCGCAGCCGAGGACAGTCCCAGGCTTGTGCCGGGGCCTTTGGGCGCTAGGACGGGAGGTCTGAGCATCCCTGTCGACCCCAGGGTCTGTTTGGGCACCGCGGTCATAATGGGCAGCTCCACAGGTGTTGATACCTGAAACCATCGCAGAAATAGACGCGATATTCAACAGGATCTCAACTTCCACGTTCAACACCTTTTATGTCACTATCAAACATTCCCATTTGGTTTCCCGTATCCACATCCTTATTTAAACACTTGGAAATGGTTCCGCTCCGTTCATGGGGGTGTATCGTCTGCAGACACCTGGAGCCAGGAGATGATGGACAGGGAGGTTACCTGGACCAGCTCTGCCTCCAGGTTGAGTCTCTGGTGGAGGGGCAGCTCCTGAAGGGACTGAGCCAGCGCCGGGAGGTCCACAAACACCGCAGAGAACTGCACAGAGAGAAGAGAAGAGAAGAGAAGAGGAGGAGGAGAAGAGAAGAGAAGAGAAGAGAGGAGAGGAGAGGAGAGGAGAGGAGAGGAGAGGAGAGGAGAGGAGAGGAGAGGAGAGGAGAGGAGAGGAGAGGAGAGGAGAGGAGAGGAGAGGAGAGGAGAGGAGAGGAGAGGAGAGGAGAGGAGAGGATAAAAGAGGAGAGGAGAGGAGAGGATAAAAGAGGAGAGAAGAGGAGGAGAGAGGAGAAGAGAGGAGAAGAGAGGAGAGGAGGAGAGGAGGAGAAGAGAGGAGAAGAGACGAGAAGAGAAGAATAGAGAGGAGAGGAGAAGAGAGGAGAGGAGAAGAGAAGAGAGGAGAAGAGAGGAGAGGAGAGAAGAGGAGGAGAAGAGGAGAGGAGGAGAGGAGAAGAGAAGAGGAGGAGAAGAGAGGAGAGGAGAAGAGAATAGAGGAGAGAAGAAGAGAAGAGAGGAGAAGAGAAGAGAAGAGAAGAGAAGAGAAGAGAAGAGAAGAGAAGAGAAGAGAAGAGAAGAGAAGAGAAGAGAAGAGAAGAGAAGAGAAGAGAAGAGAAGAGAAGACACACAAGTGAGTAGGGGGCAGGAGAGCCACAGAGTTGACAGGTCTGAGGGTGACCGGGATCGGGGCAGTCTGTTTAGAATGCACTTTGAATCCGTTCGAAGGTTAGGTGGAGCCATCACCGCAACGTCTCTGGACCACACTGTGCAACAGAAGGAGCCCGGAGCCGGGGGGGTCGTTCTAGGATAGGGCAGAGCAGAGGTAGACCGCGCTCCACACGGAACGCTCTGAACCGCCATTGGACAGAACGATCGGGACCGGAGCTCGGAAAAAATCCATAGTGACACATGCAGAGATGCCGGGGGGCTGCAGGGCTGGAAAACACAGCATAGATTTACCTGACTGGCCGCCAATGAATCCATCTCCCACTCCTTCTCCTCGGAAAAGCGGAATTGAGTAAAGGAGTCTCCTGGGAAAGACGGAGGAAAAACATCCACAATCAACACTCAAATTACATCATTTGATTTGTTGATTTGACAGTCAATCGGTTATTTCAAATGGTGTCATTTGTGTGACCTTTGGTAACGCTCAACCCAGTCCAATGTGTCCAATTAATACATGATCAATTTAGGAGTCAAGAGGAAGGGATTTCTTTGTTGCTTTCCATTAAGACATCAATTCAGGCATTTTATAAAAATGTAAACAAACATCTAGGCTGAGGGTAACGGTGGATTCTGCTTCTTCCACATGACTGTCTAGGCCGACTGATTGCCCCGAATTGTCCAAAAGACAACACCTCACATGTGGCTTGTGATAAAGGAGCCATTCAGCAAGAACAACCGTCCAAGTCCGTTTCCAGATGAGCAGAGCTAATATAGGAGAATTTCCACCATTGGGTGGTTAGACAGAGAGGGGAGTAGTAGGCTTTTACAAAAACACATCAACCTTCTCTTTCTCTGTACCTCTCACCCACAGCTGTCTCTTTCAGAGGCAGGGAGAGAACAGAGAGAGACTGAACTACAGCCAGTCCTAGCTCTGCACTCCTGGATAACAGCCTTCCATACAGACAGGCAGGCAGGCAGGCAAGCAGGCAGGCAGGCAGGCAGGCAGGCAGGCAGGCAGACAGACAGACAGACAGACAGACAGACAGACAGACAGGGTTCTTCTGGGCCAGTCTGCCTGAAGCCCGGGACTGCCCTGCTCACCAGAGGAACATGGGTGATGTGAAGGGGTGCGAGGAGGGCTTTTGTCTACGTGCCGCGTCTCCCCCGTCAACCAAGGATGACTGAGCCATTAAAAGGTTGTGTCAAGCAAGGTAACAAGGCTGAGTGGCAGTCAGATGAGCAATAAATGGCCTGACCGGGTCAGTCGGACTGTGCTTAAAGGAGTAGTAAAGGGAAAATGCATGTTTAGCCCTGTTTTAAGGTTACTTATGATCATATACAATAGTTCAGATCAAAACGTTGACAAAACTAGCACTTTTGAGAAAATCTGATAATTGCTCTACCACCGTTTTGGTCATACATTGGATATGGGTGGGCACCGTGAAAAATCTTTCAAAAACATGTTAAACTCTCGATTTCAAAGACAAGAAGCTCACCGAGGGGGTAATTGGTGTCCGTTGGTGTTCTGACATCAAATTTGCCGCAAAGTATGAATCCTGTAGGGTTTTATTGATCATTTTATAAAATCCATTGACTTGTTTTGAAGCGACCGTTGCAGATGTGTAGATTAATCTGCAGAGGGGATTCAGGAAGCGGAACTACTTCAAGGCATTGCGCGAGATCGGAATCAGTTCAAGCGGAAGTTTACACATGTATGTGCCAGATGAACTAGAATATTACTTTATGGCGAATTATATGTCAGAACGCCAACTAACACCTCGGTGAGTTTCTTGTCTTTGAAATCGAGAGTGTAACATGTTTTTTGAATGATTTTTGATGGTACCACCCACATCCATTGTATGACCAAAACGGTGGTAGAGCAATTATCAGACTTTCTCAAAAGTGCTAGTTTTGTCAATGTTTTGATCTGAACCATAGTATATGATCATAAGTAACCTTAAAACAGGGCTAAACATGCATTTTCCCTTTACTAGTCCTACTTCCCTTTACTAGTCCTCTCTGCCTGCTGCCTCCTCTACAAGGGTGACAGGACATGCAGACCTTTGACTGAATCAGGACTGAATGGACATCATGTCTCTCTGTCCACCTCACACTCTTCCCTGTTGAGTCCACCCCGCCGTTTAAAACTCAAAGGCCAGCAGAGATAATTGCTGACATAGCCTGAACTCCCTCCTTCCCATCGCCACGGTGACTAGTGTCAACCTGATCTGTGTGAGTGGAGATGTCACCCAGGTAGCGCTCTGACCACTGACAGAACTATGGCAACAGCTGCCAGGGCGACGAGCGAAGGCTGTGTCAGGGGTCCCAGAGCGCAGAAGAAGCTCGGAAGATTCCTTCATGTAGTCCCCGTCCAAACGGACCCGACTAAATAAATTAAAACACTTCAATCCTCCCCTCTCATCTTCACTAAGACAGGGAGCTGCGCAGCAGATGTGGCACTTTGAACGTACCGAGGATTTATTTGTTGTATCAAATGTGCAGCTTGGCCTGTGTCAAAGTCCCGCAGTATGAGAGACGTGGTGTTCTGTAGATGTGTGGCTTATCAAAGCTCATGTTGCGTGGGCTGTGTAGATGTGAGGCAGGGTGCCACACACACGCACGCACACACATACACGCGCGCACACACGCACAGTTCCCAGCGCCCCCACAGCCATTCCATAAAATAATCAGTACAGAGTTCAAAAATGTTTTCTGTCACGCCTTGTAACCAAGCCAATTAACACTCGTCGCGGACTAAGCCATCAATAAACCACTCTGTGCCAACTGCAATTAAAATCTGCAGGCAAGGCAAGGCAATTAAGAACAGCATTTATTCTGGCCTTTACTGGGCACTACAATTGGACACTTCCCAAAACAACACATCAGTAGTCCTCATAAACACACGAGAATAACAATATGAATCATCATGCATAAACACATGGTTAACCGTCAAAGAGCATGTTGGAAGATTAGCCTATTAAATGGGAAAAGCAAAGCAGAAGACCAGCTTATAAACTGAGGGAGAGAGGGGAGAGGGTCGACTGGCTCACACAGGTCTGCAAACATGTGATGTATGTGTGCTTTACTAAATTAACCCTCTATAGCAACAGCCCGGTTGGAGTACAGTGGTTAGTCTAGTACACCATAACCCTTTTCCCCTCAGGTTCAACAAACAACCAAATCACTCCAGTCACAGCTGTGTCCTCTCCTGTCCTCACATCAGGCCATAGAGGACTTATCAACCATCTTACATTTACATTTCATGTTTACATTTTAGCCATTTAGCAGGCAATTGTATCCAAAGCGACAGAGTACAAAAGCTGAGAGCTTTCGAGCAAATTCACATCGAGTTACGTATGCCGTTGTACTGTATATGAGCTAACGTTAAAGGAGTAGTAAAGGGAAAATGCATGTTTAGCCCTGTTTTAAGGTTAATTATGATCATATACTATGGTTCAGATCAAAACGTTGACAAAACTAGCACTTTTGAGAAAGTCTGATAATTGCTCTACCATCATTTTGGTCATACAATGGATGTGGGTGGGCACCGTGAAAAATCATTCAAAAAACATGTTAAACTCTCAATTTCAAAGACAAGAAACTCACCGAGGTGTTAGTTGGCGTTCTGACATATAATTCGCCATTAAGTAAAATTCTAGTTCATCTGGAAAGGCTTTTTTAAATATTTAGCTTAGAACTATTTAGTCGCAGCACATACGTGTGTAAACTGTCGCAAACTAGGTAGCCTATAGCAACATAAACAATAACAATAGATACCGTAAGTAGTTCCGCTTCCTGAATCCCCTCTGCGGATTGATCTACACATCTACAACGGTCGCTTCAATACAAGTCAATGGATTTCATAAAATGATCAATAAAACCCTACAGGATTCATACTTTGCGGCGAATTTGATGTCAGAACACCAACGGACACCAATTACCCCCTCGTGAGCTTCTTGTCTTTGAAATTGAGAGTTTAACATGTTTTGAAAGATTTTTCAAGGTGCCCACCCACATCCATTGTATGACCAAAAGAACGGTGGTAGAGCAATTATCAGACTTTCTCAAAAGTGCTAGTTTTGTCAACATTTTGATCTGAACCATTGTATATGATCATAAGTAACCTTAAAACAGGGCTAAACATGATTTTTCCCTTTACTACTCCTTTAATAATGCAAACCCTCTGCATATCAGCGGTTATCTGAGAACCACAAAGGACACAGTGAGTAATGGAAATGTCCCTGACGTTTTTAGAGATAAGATAGCCAACGGTAGGGTGGGGGTGCAGAATACCACACCTTAGTAACCTGAGGTGTTTTTGACGACTGGTTGTCGTGTGTCGTCCTCTCACACGGACATAAAAGCCCCCTTTCTCCTCAGCAGTAATGCCAAGACTTGTCAGCACCAGCGAACCCTGGAGCCCGGGAGCGCAGCTAAGAGGCTAATCAAGTGAGAGCGAGAGTGCTGCCCACCTCAGCTGTGGTCTGCCATTGCAGAGCTATCCGAGTGTATTGGCCATCACTTGGACTGAGCAGGAACAGCTGGGCCCCCACTAACAACAGCCAAGGAGCCATAGTAGCTACATACAGTATGTATGCATATCGCTCAATGCGTATTGATCACCAAGATCCATCAAAATGGTCAATCGTTAGGAAACTGAGCAGGAGAAAAACATGAAATATATATTGGCTATTTATTAGATGTCTAGATTCTAGCCTATTGTGTGGCATCAAACACTGTCTATAAGCATCACCATTTTGTTTGATTAGATTCAAGATCGTCAAGATTCAAGATTATGCAATGAAGCAGTCTCCTATGGGAATGGCAGTGATAGACACCAACAGGTTCAGGTGAGGTGATGAGAAGTCTGGTGGGAGAGCATCTCTGCAACGGCTTCTTTTTTTGTTAAAGTTTTACCTTTTTTGCATGACATGACTAACCAATTTCAGGTGTCCACTGTTCTAGATGGACGACAGGCTGAGAACCCTCATCTATCTACTCCTGTTAGATCCAGACAGATTCTGTTCAGCTAACGCACCTCAAAACTGCCTGACCTGTGCAGATAAACACACACACACACGTAGGCACACACAGACGCGCGCGCTCTCTCTCTCTCTCACACACACTCACACACACAGTCTGTAAAACAGAATGCATGTAGTGCACGACTTTCCTACTAATACATGAATTAGGCTAACGTTATAGCCTAAAGGAGAAACCTGTGACCTCCCAGCAATTCCCCTTACAAATATATGTTTATTGACCCTTTGTGATACTCTCAGGCAGACTGCACTCTGAACCTGCACGGAGGAATAACACTGCAGTAGTTGGCTGAGGAAGCACAGGCCAGTTGGGAGGAAGATGATGTTAAAAACACTGGCCGGCGTACAAGATCTGTTAACACCAAGTCAAATCAATAGGCCCAGCAGAAGACAACTATCCACATAATGAGACCCCACCGAGTCATAACCACCACACACAGACAACATAGCCCACGCATACTGATGAATCAACATGGATGTCTTTTTACTCATCTCGCCAAAGCGGCAGAGAAAACACAACAGCCGCCCCCTCAGTTGCTCTCGAAAGACCAACGAGAACGAGTCAGAAGCGTTCCTGTCTCTCCATCGATCGCCCAGCGCTGTTAGCCTACAGATGAGATACGTCCACACTTACTAAAGCGTAGAATCTAGCGATGACGGTCTTGCGTGTTAACCAGGCCAGGTCAAGCCTGGCTTATGTTCGTGGCTGGCTTGTTTCTGTTCAGGACTGGTAGGACGGAAGCTAGTCATGTCACTGAAATAGCTGTGAATTGAAATGACATGAAATAATGTCTGATAAATTAAGATGGGTCTTGTCGCCTGGACACATCAGTTTCAATGCTTCCAATGCTAAGCACAATAAGAGCAGGATAGCCAGTTAGCTCATGAGCACACAACAACTAGCAGCAGCTTCCATAACATTAATGGTAGTGGTCAGTGGCTAAAGCAGTTACACAGATGATTCCTATAACGTTAGTCTAGCTATTTTGCTGCAATTGGTCCAACTTCTGTTTCTGGACAAAGGTAAGGGATAAACCCAGATAACACAAGACTAGCAGACCTCTATTGGTTCCCCGATGGACGAGCTGGCGGACTTCCGGACGAATCCGCTGGCGGGTTCCTGGCCATTTGCACATCGAATGGCAAGCGGCGGATTATTAGCGTCAGGGCCAGCAGTCCGCTAGTAATCCGAAATGCTCCCGCTATTGCTCCATCACCATTCAACCGGTAATTTATTGTCTATATCCTAGGCCCATTGGCCCTAGGCTTATGGATTTCTATTGCTAAATTAATTTACTCAATTTTTGGGGGGGTAACCCTTCCTTTCATAGTCCCCCAATGACTAAACATTTACCTGGTAAATACATGCAAAGTATAGCCTAATATATAATGGGTAATTACTGAGACACCTATACTGTAGGTATAATTTCAAAACAGGAGTATTTCAAATGTTCAATTACTGCACATAAATTCAATAACTGACATAGCACCACCATGTAAACACATTTTGACATAGCTTCTATAACATCCAATGACAAACACAAATGACAAATAACAATGCTCATATTTATTAAAATGCTTTGAATTATATTAATTATAACTGGATCCACTCAGGAATCTGGGAGAGGGACCGAGAACAGGAGGAGCAGAAAACAAAACACAGAGTTGCATACACAGAAAAAACATAACAGTAAGCACATGTCTATTATATCAATGGGACTTGTAATTGGTCACTGAATTGGTCACCCAGTTTCTGCAATCAGTTTGACACAGTTAATTGATCTGCAAAACAGACTGTACATTTCCTTAAAAATTAAAATTAAAATTTTTGTTCCCATGGGATCTCTCCCGTCCGTCAGATAAACGGGGGCAGAGAGGAGAGGAAAAAAGGTTGTGGCTAAAGTTAGGAATCAAACAGATCCGTCCTCAACCGGGGATCGAACCACTGACCTCCCGCATGGGAGTCGGACCTTTTATCCACTACACTACCGAGGAACTTGGGAGTGCGGAATGTCATAGGCCGTGTCCGAAATGCCTGCTTCCTGCTACTGCTATATAGCAGGCGAGAAGTAGCATGCGACTTAGTACCTACTACAGATGTGGGAAGTTAGAAATGTCACATGCTGCAGCATTTCACCTCGCGGTATTTGGCAGGGAAATCCCGTTGGAAATCTCGTGGGATTTCAGACGGGTGTTATTTCGTTTTAGTGATGCACCACCGCCAGGTGGCGTCTTTGAGTAGATTTAGCAGGCTGGGCTCAGTGTTTTTCTCCTATAGTCTACGAATGAAGCATCATTAAATTTCACATTCTTTAATTTAAATGCTCTGTTGTAAAGCACTTTGAGCTGAATTTATCTGTATGAAAGGGGCTATACAAATAACGTTTAATTGTTATTATTACCTTGTTCTCAAACACATGTTTTCTCCATCTCGATGTAATTTAATTATTACGAACACCTATAATATATCTAGGCCTACAGTAGCCTATCTATCTCGGCAACTGACGTCGGGTCAAGACGTGGTGTCTGTTAAGTCAAATGCGCAAAATAACAGTATTGTAAATATATTTGTTAGTAAAGATGTGGTGAACGTGAGGGTTTTGCGTTTTGTTTCTGGAACGCATTCAACTGGTAGGCTACTCGTAAACCCCGGAAGTAAATTTGAAGACAGGGCACCAGCTAATGTAGCCAAGTCTGAGCGCAGTAGGCTATATGGCTTCAGCACGATACAAAGAAAAAATAAGCTTGATCGGAGGTGTGGATCCATACAAAATTGAACTAGTCGCCATGAGTAAAGATCACTCATTGCCAATCATATCCGGACATTAACTATCTTGTGCATAGCGGCAGGTTTGACAGTAAGACATCAACCGATAATTGTAATAATGCGTAGTAGGCTATAAAATGAATTCAATAAGGCAAGCCTTAAGTTGTAGCCTAGGCTACAGTACAATCACAAGACGCATAGGCCTAGCCTATCGTAAAAAGCGTTGCGTTCTCATAGGCCTATATTAACTTAGATAATTATTAATTATGCTCAGGTCATAATGTCCGTTGAAAATAATTCCCTCTTAAGCAGAATTTGAATTGTATTAAAATAGGCTAAAATTAAATATCCACATATTCAGATTCCTTCTAGGTCTATATAAAAAAAAATTTTTTTTTAATGTGTAGCCTATAGGCTTCTGCGATGAACAAAACAGCCACAATGTAGCCTGCTTAGCGAGCGAGAGGGCAGTCTACCATAAAGTGTATAACCATAATGTAATATATCTAGACTACATGCATTGTGGTATTTCTTTATATAGCCAATTGTTTCTCAATAAACAGTTATGTCATCCTCTGAGTCCGAATGTAGGCTAATAGACCGGCAGCTCTAAATGCCTTCCCAATCAATGAGACATGGTTGTAAAAATGATGTTTTATTGATGAAAAGGGTAAAACTGAAAAACATGGAGAGTCATTGCATTGATCTTTGCATTATTGTGTGATTGCATTATTCTTTAGGTTTTACAGAATCGGCCTACAATGTCCACACATGCATGCGCCATCTGACTAGCTCGTCACTCGCCAGCGAACCTGGACTAGACTATTGTAACCCCCCCCCCCCCCAAATGCTTTTATATTCAAATAAACTGGATGAACCGGTTTCCTAGCCCTGGATCGTGGGGAGGGGGGTATCCTGCGTTAGCGGGTGCTTTGCCATGACCGGCCATTGAATTCGCTAGTTTGATTGATAGATGGATGGATTAACGTCCAAAGTAGATTGTGCAAGTATTGTATAGGCCCATGTGTAAGAGATGAATTGCTGTAACCATGAACTCAGCCAGAGGTAGGCCCTACTGTAGATTATCAGCATTATCACCAGTCTCAATTTATGTGTTGCCATTCATTTAAACCACCATCTCATCTAGACTACTTCTGTTGCTGCATTTTTACATTTATGCTTTCATGATTTTAGAGCGCAATAAACATTTTCCAGGATTCCAATAAGTCCATCCATCCAACTTTGTTCTGAGCGCAGCGCAGGCTGGTAGCCTACTGTCAAGGCTCACGACTGATGCACTCCCTTAACACGTCTCGCATCCCCAGACCATCAAGAGAATTTCAATATGAAAGACCTTGGGATTCCAGGAGTCAAGGCCGTTTCAGACGGGGAGCGACATTCCGCCTGCGTTCTCGCTCGGATCAGCGGGGGACGCACGCGTCCTGCGCGCAGCGGGGAAAGCTGACTACAATTCAGCTCTTGTCGCGGGCGGGCGTGTGCAGCCTAGTTCCATATGAGAACACTCCTCGGTCCAATTCCGTATAGTAGATCAGCCTGTGTACTTTCAACGAATGTATTATTAGACATAATATCATAATAATATATATAGCCTTCAACGACCTCCTGAGCTGATGGTCTCAGGGCTAAAGAGACCGCGCGTCGTTCCTCACCCTAACTATTGGCATGCTATCAATGAAAGAAAATACATTGTAAATAAACATGGTTTTAGGCTATTGTTTTTATGTAGGCCTATAGGTTAAGCTATTTGTGTTCATAAGGTAACGTCATTGTAAACGAAAGTAGCCTATAGCCTATAATCCAATTGACTGGAACCAGGGGGTTTGACAAAAGTTATGAGGCAAAATAATTTGTCTTGACTGCATTCAAGATGTATCTTTCACATTAAAACTACATACAAAGCTGGGAATGCTAAGAAAATTGCATATGTTTGCAAACTAAAACAAGTGAACACAATTTTACAATCGAAAAATGCTTATGAGGCCATTATTTTACTTATATGGGGCAAAAGTGGTTTCTCTTCCTGCTTCTGCCTAAGCCCTCCACAATACCACAACACAACGGTGTCATGTTTTACCGAAGGAGAAGTGAAGAAGACGGTAGCTAGCAGTAGCTAAAGCAGTTAGCTAATGTTAAGATCATTCCTCTAGCTGCTTTGCTGCTAATGCGAGTTCGTCTCCGTTCCTGCCCGAGAAACAGAAGTTGAACTAATAGCATCAAAATCAAAATAGCTACAGGAATCATCGTTGTAAAGTTAGCTATCTGCTTTTTAGCCACCGACAGCTACCTTTAATATTATGGAAGCTGCTGTCGTGAGCTAACTTGCTATCACGGTCTTATCGTGCAGCTTCACAGCCTGCTATTAGCAGACAGCACTAAAGTTGACAAAATCACACTTGCTCATCATTAGAATTCCAACCATTTATATGGGATTTATCATTCAACTAAACATTGAACCTGAATACTACCTGATATTTCAACCTGCTGCCATCAGTGATCGGCGCGTCTGCTTGTTTGAGTCATGAATATCTTACGCAGTTACATTCCATGTAGTGTCCCAAAACTGTTAAATCATTCCCCATGTAGTTCACTATGAGTCGCACTCAATACATCCATGGTAATAGGGAGGGAGTGAGTGAACCATTTCAAACACATCTCTGGTCATCTCCGTTAGCCATCTTACTCGTCCTGATGCCATGTTCCATATGAGAACACTCAGCCTAATGTATTAAACTTCTACTTGTCCCGACAGTTAACAGATATAGACCCAGTGACAGTTACAGAGATAGAAACTATAAATAGATAGGCTTTGTTCGTAATAATTAAATTACAACCAGACAGAGAACAAGGAGTTTGAGAATGGTAGGCTCATCTAATGTGCGAGATGAGCTACAGCAATGGGTCAATGAGTGGTATTACTGCGCCCCTATGGGCAGGCGAGCGGTGGTGCGGAATGCCGTAAAGCGCCTGTTAGAATACCGCGAGTCAAGTTACATTCTTATGTTCCCACATCTGTACTTCACGAAAACGATATAGCAGGCGAGAAAATGTAGCATGCTGCTCGAGTCAGGTGACGGGAATGTGTGGGTTACGTCGTTACGTACACGACGGCTCCACTGGCTGGCTAACTTAGCCGGTAACGTTGCGTTTCCATGGCTACAGGGCTACTAGTTAGCTACGACATTGTGAGTTCTCGAAATCTAATTTCTACCCCACATATCACATATATACACAAAACTGCATTTGTAGCTCCGTGTCGTTATAACTAAGATATCTGACGGTAAAAATATTTTTTTCATCGACAAATTAAGTCAATACTTACATTTAAAAACTCCTTCGCTCTGCCCCACCTGACAGTCACCGGCGTCGGCCATGACAGCCGTCCTGAAAATTTTGCTGTGACGTAGCATCCGGAATAGCATGCTCTGAACTATGCTACGTTCTTCACCGTTTTTTTTGTCAATATAGAGAATAGCAGGCGAAAGGTAGCAGGCACAGTTTTGAAGTAGCCTGCTACTTCTCGCCTGCTATATAGCAGGTAGCAGGCATTTCGGACACGGCCATAATGTTTTTGTTCCTATGGAATCTCTCCCATACTTCCAAAAAAAGGGGACAGGAGAGTGAAAGGAGGGAGGGAGAGGGATGGAAAGGCCGAAAGTAAACGTAGGAATACACCAACAGGCTAGCAGAGGGTGTGGGTATTGTTTTACAAAATCTTTCCCACTGGGGTCTTGAACCCCTGATCTCCCGCATTGGATTCAGATGCTTAATCCACTACACTACCAAGGAACTTGAAAGTGTGCGATGTCATAGTGTATTTATTTTGGTGTGCTGGGACCACTGCATCTTGTGGTGGCAACATAGAAATGCAGGTCAACAACGGGACGGAGGGAAAGAGGGAGGGAAGGAAGGAGGGAGGGAGTGACAACCCGACAAATGCTATCTATGGTGCGCTGGCTTACAGCCATGCACAAAATGAAAATGAGGCCTGTGACTGTGTAGACAGATACTGTGTTGTGCCATGTTCAGATTCAGATCTTTATTTGTCACATGTAAGGCTACAGTGTACAATCACAGTGAAATATTGCTGCCAGCTCAGAGATGTGTTCCCAGCACAGGACCAGTCCCGGGTGCAGCTTTGGCCTCATGTAGTAGCCTAATATAGGTCAAGGCAACCGCACTGGTGATAAATCTGTTTGCTTGGAGAGAGAAAATAAGGTCAAATGAAGGTGAGAAATTCTCTGGGTTAAAGAATAAGTGTGACTGGCTGAACAGTATTTTAACAGACGTCACGTGACCTTGTCCTTTCTACTGTTTGCAAGAGAAGTTGCTTCCCTACAAGTCTCACTCCGCTGCCTGTATCTGTGCGTAATTGCACTTGGCGTATTCTTGAAGTGAGTGGCACGTCACGCAACCAAGAGAGATAAATATTCTAGTTAGTGTGTTTTTTTTTTCCACAGGAGTGAAAAAAACTGCTCCTTAGTGGGCTGTTCATCTCGCCTTGAGCAGCTGACAGACTAAAAGAAAAAAATCTGCAGTCAGTCACTGGCTTTCTCCTCACCCCAGGCACTAATCACAGTCATCCATCTTGTTTTGCCCAGTGCAGCCTAAGGTCAGCCTCCGTTTCCACACAAGGCTCATAGAGGTGAGAAACATACCGACATCAAAGCCGAATAATTGGCCCGATTCAGTGAGATACACAGAACAAAGTAGGTTTCATGCTTTTGGTCCACCTTAATTATTCTCCATCATAAATTGGGAAAATCAATAAGCAGGGTTTTATCAACTGGAAGCGCGTAAGTAGAGCTTTTGAATTATAATTATGAGAGAGAACGAGCTGGCGGACGGTCAGTAGCACTCACTAAATGACCTGGTGGAGTGGTGCTTTGAAGCGCATGTGGTGTGGTGTTCGCTCAAATTGTCAGTTTGATTTGGAGAGAAAGTTTCCTATTTGGTCAAGCACGGCTATAATGAGTTGTTCATCTGTAAAGTGACTGGAAGTACTGGGAGCTGTTGTGACAGTCCAGTTGATGTGAAGAGACATGCATCTGGTGGAGAGCTTAATAGGCGATCATTATCAGCAGCACAACTATTGTTATTTACAACCTGAGGGGAGACAGCTGTGGGTGGATGCCAGCAACCCAATTATCTTAAGTTGAAGCGCAGAACCAAAACCATACTATAAAATAGCCTCGCTAGATTTTAGAATATGTTTTAGATGCAGATCCAGACCACATATCTATCCGACTGTTTACATGATTACAATTACTTTCTCCTTGCGGAAAGGTTTGATTCAACTGCTGTACAGTGACTACTGAAGTAACGCGTTAGCTGCTTAACATCTTCTCTTGGCCTAACTTAGACTGAGTGGCCGATGCGATGACAGCTGTGGAGAGTGTCAGAGCTGGACCAATGCCTGAACCCTCAGGCCCCGACGGGCTCACAGAACAGTGCGAAGTCTCCTTCCAGGTGTAACCCTGTCACTGACAGTTCATCACCGCCAGTGAAGACGACTACCAACCCTTCCTGACTCTCCCTCCAAGACATGCAGACACTGACTTATGCCGGGCTCAGACTACAGGATTTTTGGGCCGATTTATCCCCGATTCACCCCCCCAACAATCGGAGGAGAAATCTGGTCTGGAACGTTTGTCGGGGCCGATGATCGGCCCAGATTATCTTGTAATGTGAGGAGTTTACAGATCCAATCTTATACCTCCCGATCGACTCGCAGACCCATCGGGCGGTCCCGATAATATCAAGCATGTTTGATATTTAAGATTATTACGTCCCGACTTTACTATACGTTTTTTATAAATACCGAAAGTTGCGTAGAAAGTTGCTCAGCATGGGTTACGCACGCTTTTGTACTTACGCAACGTTTATAAATGAGGCCCCAGGTGCTCGCCTTAAGACGGGTGTTAGAGTCCGCCATCAGGGAAATACAGAATGGCTCAATATATGATTTAGCGAACACTCTAATAATAAAACACTCAACTCAAATGAGCCTGATGTAGCCACGGCCATCAGACTATTTCTGACCATACCCGTGACTGTCGCAAGCGCTGAAAGGTCATTTTCCAAGCTAAAACGAATTAAAACATATAATAAGCTCCATACGGCACAAGGGAGGCTGCCAGGTCTGGCCATCCTTAGCATAGAGAATAGACACGCACGCAGTATAGATCTAAAGAGCGTGGTTAAAGACTTTTTACACACCGATTTGCTAAAAGACGTGCACATGTGTATGCACCTGCAAACCTGCAGCCGATGTGTAGGCATATATTGTAGGCCTATTTGTAATGTTGCCTAATATTTGTTGTGTTTGAACTGTTTGTTTGATAGGCCCTGCCCTATGTATTTTTAATTTGGAATATTATTTTGACAAATTAATTTGGATCCATAGCGGGAGAATAAACGCACACGCAGTTCAGAGCGTGGATAAAAGACTGCACGACCAAAGGGCGTGCACTGTGGGCTATTCACTCTTGTAGAAAAACAGATAGGCCTATAGGCCTACCCTATAGTATTTCTATAGCCTAATGTTTGTTCTATGTTTAAGCTGTTTTTCTGTTTGAATAAATTTCCCTCAAAAGAAAAGCATGAGTCTTGATATCATATATATATATCATAGGGGCCTCTCAGGGTTAACTCCAGGGGGGCTCACGTGTTTCCGTTACGGCACTGGGTCAGAGACACAACTGTAAACGTTTTTACACTCACACACGTGTTATATAATGGCAAACGGTGTCATCCGGCCGTGTAGTCCAGTAGTCACTGTGGTGTCACCAAAGTGTGCGGGTGGTGGGCTTGAATTAGCCCTGGACTGCTAATAAGCAGCCATATAGGCCTAGCTAACATGCCTCGTTATATAAGCTCCCATAGGGATGCATAATGACCCTCATATCCTCCGTCACATGCTCATGTGATAATCAGTTCAGACCCCCCGGGGGGGCTGGCCCGCCACGACACGCTGTCTCCATGTCTCGCCATCACCAGAGAATCAGACAGGAAGAGACTCCAGGACCGGCTCAGCGTCCTATTCAATCAATTCCATCTCACGCGGCGAATATGGAGTAGAGCTTATCTTCCCCAAAGCGCTGCAGCAGGCAGCAGGTCGTCTGCCGGAGACAGACTGCTGGGAGCCTCGACGGACTGAGGAGATGTGCCAAGAGTACAGCCGGTCCTCCGTTGCTCATCTTGTGTAACATTGGGGCGGCACGTAGCTGGGAGGTAGAGAGGCACGTAGCTGGGAGGTAGAGCGGTGCGTAGCTGGGGAGGTAGAGCGGCACGTAGCTGGGGAGGTAGAGCGGCACGTAGCTGGGGAGGTAGAGAGGGCACGTAGCTGGGAGGTAGAGCGGTGCGTAGCTGGGAGGTAGAGCGGTGCGTAGCTGGGAGGTAGAGCGGTGCGTAGCTGGGAGGTACAGCGGCACGTAGCTGGGGAGGTAGAGAGGGCACGTAGCTGGGGAGGTAGAGGGGCACGTAGCTGGGAGGTAGAGGGGCACGTAGGTGGGGAGGTAGAGCGGCACGTAGCTGTGAGGTAGAGCGGCACGTAGCTGGGGAGGTAGAGCGGCACGTAGCTGGGGAGGTAGAGGGGCACGTAGCTGGGAGGTAGAGAGGGCGCGTAGCTGGGAGGTAGAGAGGGCGCGTAGCTGGGAGGTAGAGGGCGCGTAGCTGGGAGGTAGAGCGGTGCGTAGCTGGGAGGTAGAGCGGTGCGTAGCTGGGAGGTAGAGCGGTGCGTAGCTGGGAGGTAGAGCGGTGCGTAGCTGGGAGGTAGAGGGGCACGTAGCTGGGAGGTAGAGAGGGCACGTAGCTGGGGAGGTAGAGGGGCACATAGCTGGGGAGGTAGAGCGGCACGTAGCTGGGGAGGTAGAGGGGCACGTAGCTGGGAGGTAGAGAGGGCACGTAGCTGGGGAGGTAGAGCGGCACATAGCTGGGGAGGTAGAGCGGCCAGCGGGGGACAGGAAGGTTTGATCCAAGCTTCCGGCAGTGTGCCCAAGTGTCCTTGGGCAAGACACTGAGCCCCAAAATCGCTTGTGTGTACTTAGCAATGTCCAGTACTTGGCAAGCTGCCCACTGCTCCTGGCTGCCCCTGGAGGAGGACAGCTTGGATGGGAGGAATGCAGAGGAGAAATTCCACCGGCGACCACTGAAGGTGTGTGTGTGTGTGTGTGTGTGTGTGTGTGTGTGTGTGTGTGTGTGTGTGTGTGTGTGTATGTGTGTGTATGTGTGTGTTTGTGTGTGTGTGTGTGTGTGTGCGTGTATATATATATATAACAATTATATTGTAATTGTCATCCTAACACAGCACAGTTCGTGACAACAGTTGATGTCAGACTTTTGACTGACTTTCATACAGCCTTCTCACACTAACAGTTGCTTAGGTCAGCTGCTTGATCTGAACCACACTCCTTTTGTCATGACATTGTGAAAGCAGTTCCCACAAGCTGACGTGAGCTGCTATGACTGCTTAGGTTTCGCCGTCACTGCTATGACAGTGCTATGCAGATCTATAATAGGATCACTGTGTCAACAGCATTTCCCTGGCAGTAATCAGCCCTGAGACGAGGTTGCTAAATAGGTATAGTCTGTTACTGCGTCAGGACGCCCTGAGCAAAAGAGCCTTAACAGTAGGCTCACAATGCTGCTCAAACACCGCAACCAACCTGGAAAGAACACACTGAGGCATGATAACGGAGGTCAAAGAACACACTGAGACATGATAACGCAGGTCAAAGAACACACTGAGGCACGATAACGGAGGTCAAAGAACACACTGAGACATGATAACAGAGGTCAAAGAACACACTGAGGCACGATAACGGAGGTCAAAGAACACACTGAGGCATGATAACGGAGGTCAAAGAACACACTGAGACATGATAACGCAGGTCAAAGAACACACTGAGGCACGATAACGCAGGTCAAAGAACACACTGAGGCACGATTACGCAGGTCAAAGAACACACTGAGCCATGATAACAGAGGTCAAAGAACACACTGAGGCACGATAACGGAGGTCAAAGAACACACTGAGACATGATAACAGAGGTCAAAGAACACACTGAGCCATGATAACGGAGGTCAAAGCAGTCGGATGTTTTGTAAGAAGGGTTCAGTGGAGGTTAAGCAACCAGCTGCTAGACACAGGAAGAGATACATACAGTAAATCTGCACGGGCCTAAACCTGTCCCCTAAAGGCCTGTTTACGCTAGCTGGGACAAGTACCCTACAAAGTGTCCAAAAAATGACACTTTTCAATCAATCAATCAATGCTTTATTTATATAGCGCATTTCATACCCAGAGGCAACAGAATGCGCTTTATTATTAACAAAATTAACTTTTGTTAATGTGGGATTGAGTTGCGTTTCAGGGGCCTCATTTATAAAGCTTGTGTACGCACAAAAGAATGCGTACGCCACTCCTGAGCAAACTTCAGGATTTATAAAAAAACAAACTTGACGGTAGAATGGCGGAGAATGTGCTCACCTCCAAGCACACCCTGATGGTACGCACATTTCTGGCAAAATGATAAACTGCGATTCTAATAGCAGAAAGGTGAAACCCGAGAAATGCTTGGAAATTGACACCATTGTGAACAATAAATATATCCGATATTGCAAAATAACCCCTCAAATATGTTGCACGGTCCAACTGGGAATCATAATCAATTGGATCCGTCATCGCTAAACAATTTATTCATTTATTTCTTCTAAAAAATAATAATATTAAATAATAAATATAATAATATTTATGTATTCTCATGAATTCATGAATTTATTGTTATTATTAATTATTATTACTATTATTGTTAATAATTAATTATTATTATTATTATTGTCATCACAAATAATCATGTGGACAGCGTAAGCTATGTGCTCAAAGCAATCACTATAATTCAAATGCTGTTGTGAATGACTTGTGAACGGCCTTCATATTTACACTGCTATGTGAATCCCAATTTTGGTAGAGCAACAATCGTCGTAGAGAAGCCCCTCTAACCGCGGGGAAAATGGCAGTGCCAAAATGCAGCCTAGCCTTCTGCAACAAGAAAGTGTGCACTGTTGTGCATAACATATTTACTCAGCAATGTGCAGGCTAATATATTACAGTATAAGGATAATATGATTCACTCTAAGCTGTGTTACACAGAAATAGGCTGTGTTTGTTGGTGGTGTTTCATTGCCTCATTGTTTGACTCAGGAATCCACAGTCATAGGGCGCCCATTACTATAAGCTATTTAGAAATTGCCATGCATATTTGATAAATGAAATGGGTTAAACTGATCCCGTGTTCGATGCCTCAGTCGGGCAGATAAGAGTGCTGTTAATTGTCTTAGATGTTATGGGTCATCGGTTGTCCTGTTTTCATGACATCCAGCATTGTCGGAAATAAATTCCCTCACCTCTATATGTCATCCATCGGATGCATCGTCCTATACCCAGAAATGAAATCAATCATTCAATCACTCCATCACTTAATCGACCAATCGACCAATCGACCAATCGACCAATCGACCAATCAATCAATCAATCAATCAATCAATCAATAAATCACGTGCGTGGTTCATATATATCAATGACAATCGCACCTGTTCCATATAATCATGTCCGTGGGTGGGTATAAAAAGACATGCAATTCCAATGCGTAATGATGCACAATGACTGCTTTATATGTACAAGGTTCCTGAACAAGGTTTTATAAATGAGGCCCCAGATCTGTTTTGCGCCTTCTGTAAGGGTGGCAGACGGTACACACAGCTATGGTGGAGATGGGAGCCATCCGGGTCTGAGCTTCTAATGGAAAGAGGGTCATCTCGACCGGGAGCCCGGTAGGCGCAGTTGAGCGCTGTCCACACACCGGCCTGGCCTGGGGGGCTGGATGAGGAGCCTGGCCTGGGGGGCTGGATGAGGAGGAGTAGATCTGGGTGTCTGAATAAACCTCCCCCCTGACCTCCTATAACCTCATATGACCCAGTATCATAAGCATAGGAGCGATGTACGCACACGCATACACACACACACACACAGGCGATTTTACCCTCTGAGAGTAGGGGGGGCAACATTTTGACGTGAGAAAATAAAAAAAACCTTCTGCCGTCCCATCCCGTCCTATCTATTTACAAAGAATGGCAGTTGTGAACAGTATGCTAATAAGAAATCCAAATGACAATTCAATATGCACAACGCATCAAACTTCATCTAGACACCACGAGCATGTCAATATGACTTTATGACCGAGCACAAGGCCATACCCAACATCACAACATCAAACTGCAACTGCCTGCTGGTGCTAGCTTCCTCGCCAATGGTGATGTTGCTAGTGCTAGTGCTAGCTTCGATAGCCTCTGGAGCACTTCTGCATTCGATTATAGCTCTTTTCGCCATTGTGAGCAGGTTGGCTAGTTGTAGCTTGTTGAGCACTGAGCAGTACAGTCAGATCTCATTTCTTTGCGGTAACAGATCAAACTGGAAATAGTTGAGGTCGACGGACGAGTTGTGTCATTGGTGGATTATGATTATATCTTTTTTTTTTTTTTTAAAGGTAGCCTAGTTTAAGTAATAAATACACTTTTAAAATGAATGATGACCTAACACAATATTTATTTAATAATTGTGTTAATTATTAAAATAAATAAAAATTAATGAATAGAAAAAAGAATTTGAGCAGTTGGGCTGGCCAATCAGAAAATCGCCCATGCGCACACACGCACACACACACACACACACACACACACAAACCCTCACACAGAATCACAAGCACTCAAACACACATGCACAAACGTGCTTATACACACAAAACCACAGGTTGCCGCCCGCCCCTCCTCCACTCCCTCCGACATGCTCCGTGTTCCTGAAATATGTCGGACCGTTTCTTCCTGTGGGAATGTCTTGGTGGCGGCGGTAGCACAGACCCATACCGCTGTGCCACAGCCCTCCGCCCCTCTGGAGAAGCGGTCAGCTCACCGGAGAAGCAGTCAGCTGGGCGCCGGGGAAGCCACCAGCCACAGGGGCAGCAGGCAAGTACAGGGACCCGGTCACCGCGGTCATGTTAGCCAGGCGCCCTGGCAACTACTCCAGCCTAGCAGAACATCGACAAACTCCCCCTCCTCCTCCTCTCCCCTCCTCCTCCTCTCCTCTCCCCTCCCCTCCCCCTCCTCCTTCTCTACCCTCCCACTCCTCCTCCTCCCACTCCTCCTCTCCCCTCCTCCTCCTCCCACCCCTCCTCTCCCCTCCCCCTCCTCCTCATCCTCCTCCACAGCCAGTGGAGCTGCTCAACCTTTAGTAGAGGGAGGGAGTCTGTTCTACAGTGGCACACCTCTGAGTCTACCCTCTGCACTCACGGACCTGGACAGAGAGAGAGGACATAGACCTGGACAGAGAGAGAGGACATAGACCTGGACAGAGAGAGGACACTCACACTGACATCTGAACTCTCCTGCGTCTCTCTACCTTGTGAAGGGAAGACCCCGGGGGACCACTTACTGAACCTTCATAAAAACCTCGGTGGCCACGGCTCTCCGTTCGTGGTCTGTTGCGACACGGACGCAGAGAGAAGACGGTGTGTTGTTATTCACCGGTCCGTAAAGGAGGTCACCGCTCGGACTGGACAGACCGGGGCGGACGGACTACCTTTTCACCCGGACGCTCGTATGCGCGCGCTTGCGAGATAGATATGAGCTTTAATAATCCCCCGTAGGAGGAAATCCGGGAGTCCGGAGACCCCGGGCGGGCCGAGACGCAGAGGCTGCTCCTCTGGTGAGACCCGCCGGGCCGCGGGCTGCCGTGAAAGGAGGTCAAGCCGCTGAAAACGGCCCCAGCGCCGCCACGGACCGGTCTGACACGCATGGGGGGGTGACGCTGAGGAGGAAGCGCGCCCGGTCAGCTACCTGTCCGCTGTGTGTCTCTACCTGTCTGGAGAGCAGCAGGGAGAGGAGAGAGAGAGAGAGAGAGAGAGAGAGAGAGAGAAGGAGAGGAGAGAGAGAGAGGGAGGGAGAGAGAGGAGAGAGCGCTCACCTGGAGAGCGGGAGTACAGGCTGCCGGCTGAACACCGCGTTAGCGTTCCTCGGTATCTGAGCGAGCACGCCAAGGCTGGGGGATGTGGGAGCCGTAGCTGTGAGTATGTATTTCCCTTGATTTAATGAGTCAGAAAATCAAACGCCGTCTACGCCAAGGGCACTTGTTGTACTGTGTGCACACTATCTCGCAAAATGTTCACGCCGAGATGATTTAAGAGATAAAGCAGAGGGGAGGTCAGCTGGACCCGTGCCCGCACATTAGACAAGCTTATCGCGGAGTAGAAATCTGATCTTCTGATCAACAAGGATAGACATGATGTAGCATTGCACAGTTTAGAGGGGGGGAAAAAAGCAATTTCCTCTAGAAGTTGTCAAAGTTTAATTACTGATCCGTGCCTTTTGAGTTTCCACTCCTGTATTCTATGTTAAAATATTGACCCGCAAAAAAACGGATACATCTTTATTGCCTCTCTAAATGAGACGGGCATAGGGAGGAGAGGATTGCAGGAGGATTGAAAGCGTGGGGACAAGCCAGACACACAGCTGCAGGCTCCCAGCAAACCCTGTTCCATTGTGTTCTCTTGGGTGTGGAGACCAGCGGCACAGTTCTGGGCTGGTAAACCTACACAAGGCTTCCTTCTCCTTCAAGGTCAGACTCTCTGCTAAAGACATGTCCGTTGTCCTATTGAAGGCTTAGAGTGTCAAGAGTCTTTTGTTCAAACCTGCAGAGGTCGAGCAAATAATTTGCCCAAGCTAATTGGGCTACTACTCGCTCTAGTCAAGTAGCACCGTTCCTAGACTCCTGGTAAACCAATGATCCTTTTCATTTCTCTTTGTCCATTGACTCTGATGTCCTCCATTACCGAGGTCTAATCAGGCATCTCTAATGACCTGCGGTGTATAGTTACCATTGGACACCATCGAAATCGTCATTCATCTCAGTTAGAAGAAAGCGTAGTGATTGTCAATCTTGTTACGTGAATCATTGAGCCCGTAATGTGATTTCCCTTTGAGTCATGACGACAGAGTTGATAGATGCCTGCTGGCGCTTCTGCTAAACCATGGCTGAGGGTGAGTAGGGATTGATCCTGGGTGTCTTAATATGTACAGATAGACGACGAGTCACCAGGCTCAACAAGACAACCGGCGTGTGTATCGTTGCCCTTAGCAACAACACACTCAACCGCCAGATGGAGAGGAGCCATGCAGACACAATGAGACCTCACAGCGCGGTCTACCACAGGGCAAGCCGCTCGTAGGAGATGAACGTTTTACTACAATTAATACTGCCTTACACATTAAACACTCACGCCAGACTAGGCTATGGGACAATGACTAGCTGTCAAGGCATGGTAACATAGCAGACATAGGCCGTGATGACCATGGCAGACTTTAACAAGGGCTATAGTCAAACACTATTGGATATAGGCAAGTGCTATAGGCACAATGGTCAATGGTATTTTAAAGTATCTGGAGTTCAGTGCAGGTGTGTGGGAGTGGGAGAACTGAATGAAGCGTGAAAGTGTGCCTTTCCCAAGCCAATCAGCTGTGCCACAGTATAGAACACGGCCTAGGTGTGAGAATGGATGAGAGCCTAGAGAAGCTAACGGGCTACGCAGGAGTAGATATCCTCCTGCATGAAGCACAAGAGCGCTAATTACACAGCCAAAGCCCTCCAGAGAGAGGTGGCGGTTTTCTATGTCAGTACAGTACTCTCTCAGTTGAAGGCATTTCCACTGATGTTTCGGCTTGTAGGATAATACAAAATTAAATTGCTAGAAGCCAATGGGACAGGTTGACAGGCAATACCAGACACAAAAAGCTTTTTCTGACAACTGTTTTGTTAGTGCTCCCCCGATCTATCCAAACATCTGAAACACATTTTCAGCCGACCAAAATTCTCTCTCTCTATCGCACTCCTGGCTGTTGACAGCAACCTATTACATGACTGTTGTCTCATCCTCAGTGATAGCAAGACAGGACCAGACACTCCCATGAACAGCGCCAGCTGCTTTGAGGTGCCATCCTAGCAAACACCTTTAGGTGGCACAACAATTCCAAAATGCCTATCTTGGCCTATAGCAACGAGTGGTTCTGCGCTACCATTGGCACACACAACCCACAGTCTGAGCTGAAATAAGTCACACAAGAGCTTCTATTCACCAGCGAAGCAAGGTTTCAGCCTTGAATAGACAAAGGGTGAAAGACAGCCATTACTAAGATTAGGTAGCCTCTCCTATTGTAGCCTATATAAAAACTGCCTCAGTTCAAGACAAGGTTTCTGTTTTCACCATAGGCTACTCAAATTCAAATGCAATACCACCCAGTTATCTGAAGTTGAACTTTCTAAATGGAGAGTGTGCAGGGTGCTACTGATAAAACCAAAGAAAGAAAGTGAAAACGTTTCCTGGTAAAAGTTTTGCCCGTCTGTATGCAAGCATTGTTCTGGCACACTCATTTCCCCATATCTTTGTGTCAACATAGAAACATTGACCTTGTGCGTGTGTTGGGGGGGAAGGGGTTTCAAGGTCCTAAGACTCGGTTTTCACAGTGAATCGGCTAGGTAACTAGGCTTAAACTGAAGAGAAAAAAAACATGACAGCCCCACTGTTTTGCTTGAGTCTACAATTACCAGTCAAAGTGGTTCATTTTCACAGAGACATCTAGAGTCTGAATCAATGCAGCATCTGAGTTTGAAGAAAAAGTCCTCTCCGGCAAACAAAAGAGACTTAATTAAAAAATGAGAAGTCGTGATTGCGGTAGACGTGACATTGGCCTATAAGGCCTCCCTCTTGTTTGCTGGCTGGCAATGTTGATTAAGGAGAGAGAAAGTCATGAGAAAATCACAGCCATATTCTCAAGGGCAGAGTCGGAGAGTGTGTGGCGGCTCAAACAGACTTCTTCCATCATACCCACAGTCAGAAGAAGCCCACTCTGAACCCACAGTATAAGCTACATCTACATTTCCCAGAGCAACAACAAACTTATCAATTGGTTATGTTATGTCAGTCCAATCAAATGATCATGTGACAATGCTTTCATGCAACTTCATTTGTCATGAGGAAAACAGAAATGTGTCTTCTGCTCGTCGGTCTCAGCGGTCGGTCACATTGCACTCAACAGCACCACTGGATCTACAGTATGAGCTGCTGTATGAGGGAAGACAGTCAGACAGACAGACAGACAGACAGACAGGTGTCCAGACAGACAGACAGGTGTCCAGACAGACAGACAGGCATCCAGACAGACGTACTGCATTGTCTGGCATGGCTGGTGCTCACTGAAGCATTCAGTCAACATACTAAAGAGTTTGGCTGCTGATTCTCCACCTTGGAGGGAAGCTAGCCAGAGAGTTTAGGTGGCCGCTGACCCCTCTGCTTCCTGAACTAGCGCGATCTGACCCTCCGACAAAGCAAACACAAGAGCTAATTCCAACACTTCAACTTCTCGGTTACGACAAGAGCAGCCAGCGCGCCGGCCCTGTGAGGGGCAGAATGAAGGAGGCTCAGACACAGTTGCTGATTTCATGGATACCGTAATTGTCCGGAAAAACACTTCCTCCAGAGTGCAGCTCCACCCACGCCTCCTCCAGAGCATGCATCCACCCATGCTCAATTAAGTGCCCACTAAAGGGCTGCAGGCTCCCACTTCCCTGGCATGACTAAGTGGACAATATGGGCAAAAACACCGATATAGGGAACAGAGAGACATCGAACAAATCACAGAACCACCTTTGATACTCCTCCTGCTCCATGACAGCGAGCGAGCGAGAGAGAGAGAGAGAGAGAGAGAGGCTAGGCCTTAACATATATGAAAACAAAAATAGTAAGGCCTGATTATCAGAGCATTGTTCCAGCCGCAGCACCTTAATCTGTGATGAAGCCCTCTGAATGATGCTACTGTAGGTTTGTCTCAGTGATGTGATCGGCAAAGATGCTGTTGGTTAATCGGGCACACATTATGCAGGTTACGTCAAGAAGTCATGTATGAATTAGCTATGGTCTACAGCGCTCACAGCCACCGAGCTAACCAGGCAGCCATAGGAGGAACTGCGACTGAACATTAGAAACACCTGGAGTGCCTTTAATCCCGCGGACGAACCACGGCGGTGTACTTTACTACTCTACTGAGAAATAGATGAAACAAATAAAGCTCATGAATATCAAGACTTTCTGGGGAGCGCATTTATGAAAACGAGGCTCAAATTCAGCTTATTCAACTGTGGGTAAAATGGGTGCTAGGAAAACATATCTCTCATGACTATTCAAATTTAGAGACTTTAGATTACTGAATTACAGAGAAAGATATTCATTAGATTTTTTATTTGGTCATTGGGGTAAAGATTACGCACACTGTGTACTGTGCAGAATACCAGCTGCAGTACTTACTCACCCAAAAACAAAACCTTTATGAATATTTCATATTTTGGTTTGTGCGTCATTGATTTGTACCCAGTGACTTTGCCTGAACTCAGATAACAGAGGCAGAATCTCACGACGACGACCCTGGCTACGAGCAGAGCAGCCAGAGCTGGGTGTGAGAGGGTAATATCATATCATCTGATGAATTTGTGATTGAGACGGACCTTGTCCGCCTCAGTCACGTTTGTCTGTACCTGCCGATTCGAGGAGGACGTGGAAGTCTGTTCCTCTCTGTGCGGGCATTTCAGCGTCATTCTGCGCCTCCTTCTCAGACTCCTCATAGCGGTCCCAGTTGGACTCCAGCTTCCTCCTGGTGAACACCTGCTCCTCCTCCTCCTCCAGCTCCAGGTTGCTCCCCTCATCCTGCCCCAGCAGGGAAAGCCAGGAGAGGTCAGGTTAGCCCAGTGCAGGGGGAGGTGGTTGTCTAAGTGGGCATTACCCTCCAGGACAGGAGATTGGACAGTTTTGATAAGGGTGAGTGATCCTTCTTAAGTGGGACCCTATTGCAATCCAGATAAACCTTTTCTCTGAACAACTTCAATTTGCAAGCTAGCATGTGTGCATGCTATACCGTTAACTAGGTGCACAGGCACTTCAGGCACACAAATAACTCCAAATAGCTTGTTCCCTTCAGGCTTACACTACAGGCTACAGGCTGATGATTGCTTCCAAATGTTCTCATCGAAATAACGCTGTAAGAGCACCTAGTAAGGAAAGTATTAGGTAAGAACGCAGCCACAGATATAGCCAACTAGTGAACTCTGCAGCACTTGGCATGAGCACAAGAAGATAGATTCATATAACGGAGGACATATGAAATAGAGTAAACTCTGGGTCTACTCTGGTAGACTACTGAGTAGAGTAGGCTAATCCATGCGCAGGCGCTGGGCATGCAACAACAATGGCTGGGTTTCCCGATAAAGAACCTTCTTAAGGAACCCTTCTTAAGCAACCCTTTGTATGCGAGTTAAGAAGTACTTTGGAGTTAAGTGCTTCTTAACTCGTTCGGGAAACCCGGCCAATAACAGTTCACATGTGCTAGCTAGGTAACGTTAGCTAGGCAGCTAGCAACATTGACAGCTCACCGCCTGTGAGCTCACCCTGTTCTGAAAGCCCGATGCCGCTCCGCGCCCGCGACCGCGATAATGGTCTCTTTTCCCTCGCCCGCGGCCACCTCTGCCTCGGCCTCTGTGTTCAGAGGTCCCAGCTTCATTTCCACCACCTCCACCTCTTTTCCAACTGCCTCCACGGCCCCTGTTCGGCCTTCCCTCCATCAGTGTCAAATGAACGTCGGACCTTTTAGAGTGTAGCTCTCAAAGTGCCCCTGGTGTTACGTAATAGCGTCGTCTGGAAAATAAGCTGTCTTCCATAGATCCCCCCTTCAGGGTGCCTACATAAAGCTAGTGCTAATGGTGCCTGCAGTTACACCTTTTCTTCGAAATTATATATATTTGTTTGCGTTATAAAAACGTTTTACACCACAAAATAAACATGTCATTGTCCTTGCAATCATCCATATCTCAGATTTCTAATCAATTTTCTTCCATATTTTTTCTCAGGCCTTCTATGATGATTTATAATGGAGCCAGAAGGATGCTTTTCATTACACTCCTCCCTCTAACATAGCCAGACAGAGACTGTAACAACATGGATATCAAGAACCTTCAAAACTCCACATTTGAAGGCAACACATCGCATTCCGAGCCCATCTCACACAGCTTGTGGGAGGTCATCACCATAGCAACAGTATCCGCCATTGTCAGCCTCATAACTGTGGTAGGGAATGTGCTGGTGATGCTCTCATTTAAGGTGAACAGTCAGCTGAAGACTGTGAACAACTACTACCTACTGAGCCTGGCCTTTGCTGACCTCATCATCGGGGTTTTGTCCATGAATTTGTACACTTCCTACATCCTTATGGGTTACTGGGCCCTGGGGAACCTAGCCTGTGACCTCTGGTTGGCACTGGATTACGTGGCCAGCAACGCGTCTGTTATGAACCTGCTGGTCATCAGCTTTGACAGGTATTTTTCCATCACTAGGCCCCTGACGTACAGGGCCAAGCGAACGCCAAAACGCGCAGCCGTCATGATCGGCCTGGCGTGGCTGGTGTCGTTTGTCCTGTGGGCGCCGCCCATCCTGTGCTGGCAGTACTTGGTGGGTAAGAGGACGGTGCGGCCCAACCAGTGCCAGATTCAGTTCTTCTCTGAGCCGGTGATCACGTTTGGCACGGCCATCGCTGCTTTCTACATCCCCGTGTCGGTCATGACCTTCCTGTACTGCCGGATCTACAGGGAGACGGAGAGACGCACCAAGGACCTGACAGAGCTGCAGGGCCTCGCCTCTGACAGCCCCGCGGGCGCCGAGCCCCCGAAGACCATCATCCGCTCCTGCTTCGGCTTCGCCAGCGAGTGCAAGGACAGGAAGCAGGCCTCCTGGTCCTCCTCCAACCAGAGCAATGCCACCAAGTCCACCGTGCGCTCCGACGAGGCCTGGGCCAAAGTGGACCGGGTCACCTCCTTCAACAGCTACACCTCGTCCGAGGAGGAGGAGCAGCCCGTTTCCACGGCAACCTCCCAGGGGTCATTCAAGGGTCAGCGTCACGGCGGGCAAGGGCGGCAGGGGGACGGGCCGGTAGCAGCGGGGTACGATGAGGTGGGTTATTTCGCCAGCCTTCAAAAGAAGAGCAGCAGGAAGTGCATCTCCTACAAGTACACGCCTAAGGCAAAGGGGTGCAGCCTGACTAAGGAGGTCAATAAAAGCCCTGAAGCTCCACCTCCGTGTCCCTCAGAACTCCAGCAGACAGCGCTGAACTCCCACCCTGTGTCCTCCACCAGCCCCAAACCTATGGACTCTACACTGAAGAGCCAGATCACCAAGAGGAAGAGGATGGTGCTGATCAAGGAGAAGAAGGCTGCCCAGACCCTGAGCGCCATTCTCCTCGCTTTTATCTTGACATGGACGCCCTACAACATCATGGTGCTGATCTCCACCTTCTGCTCCGACTGCATACCCCTCTCCCTCTGGCAGCTGGGCTACTGGCTGTGCTACGTCAACAGCACCATTAACCCCATGTGCTACGCTTTGTGTAACAAGACCTTCCAGAAGACCTTCCGCATGCTTTTACTGTGCCAGTGGAGGAGGAAGAGAGGGGAGGACAAGCTCTACTGGTTTGGACAAAACCCAACCATCAACAGCAAAATAACATGATGGGTAGTGCTTATGTTTTTTTTTCCAGATTTATCCAAAGTGACAAATGAACGTTAGCACGGGTGGGTATTACCTTGATACTGTATGTGTACCAGCCATGGTGGGCCAGTGTCAACATGAACTGTAAATGGAAATTAAAATTAGCTAGTGAATGCTATTACAGTATGTGCTCTCATGAAATTAGTAAATGTTGCACAGTTTGAACTTCACAGAAATCTCATCTTCTCTGTAACTTTTCATTTTGTATAGAACACACTGTACAGTGAACATATTGAAGGTTTATAGTATACACTTCAGGGTGTCTGGTGTTTAATGAGGATTGTTTAATGTTTATGCTGACTTTTTTTGAATTTTATTCATGTGACACTTACAGATGTACAGTACATACATTCATTGCCTTGTGTATTTAATGTTGTGTTGTGAATATTATATTTATATTTACATTTGAAGGATACCATTTCAGAAATTCTATTCAACTTAAAGAGAGATCATTTTGTAGTCAAGGGATATAGCTACCAAACAATGTTTACAAATGCAATTTTACTCATCTGAGTAATGAATATCAAGAGAGTTGAGATGATTCCTTGTACAACACATCCAGCAAATAAACAATATGGTCGTCTTAACCATAATGGTCAGTGTTTGGGACAATGGAGAGAAAACTGTCTTTATCAAGTTTTGTGAGTGAATTGTAATGTTTGTAAAATTTGGATTTCCCCCTTTGGGTCACAGCTGTGACACCACACTTCTCTGATTTTAGTTTCTGAGGTTGAGTGAAGCTGTAAATTATGCCCATCCCTGTGCCTTTGTTTTGCTCAAATCCAGGTAATGAATTGTGAATTGTGAATGAATTAGTGTTGTTGACCTTGGTCTTAAAATGTATAAGTGTGTGCTTGTACAGTACAGTAGCCTATGTCATTTATTTGATCCATGAAATACACCTAGAAAACATCATTTCAAATCTGCTGATTGAATGCTCCTTTGCCAGATTAGGTATACATTTAAGTTAAAGCGTGTAGAGTAGAATATACAACCATGTTGAATATTCTTTCTCAAAAGTATTTTCTCTTGAAAATGGTTTACTTGAAAACTGGTAGCTCCTCACTTTCACAATGTATTTGGAGAAGAAATTAAGGGAGGAATTTGAGATTCATCCCATGTGGCGTCAAGGACAAAGGTCCAGTAAATGGCGTCAACAGCAGAGACACCAGGAGGTGGCTCATCGATCTCCATGCTCACTGCTAATACCACTGTCATGTATTGAATCATATAATTCCTCCTGTGTAAAATTTGTGATATAGTAATTTTTCATCAGTTGTTCTTAGAGCAACTATGATAGTTGACCGTGCTCAATGAGACCATTCATTGTGGAAACATTGTAAAATTGATTTAAACGCTTTGCTTCTATTAAAAGGTGAGTAGTCTGCTGGTACTTTTACAGTCAGTGTGTAGTGTTAATGTAGTGTTTAGCAAGGTCAATTATCCCACACATAATAATATAACCTACATGAAGAATATAGCGGATAAATTGAGATGACAATAGGCCTAGGTTATCTGCTAGTAGATGACAACTTTTTTGCATGCTTATGTTTATCAAAGTACCCTACTATCAGTCACACACATATCTTTTCAACACATTCAACTGCAGTTATCCCATACATGGAAATGTGTCGCCCTCATGTGGTTGTTAAGTGAACATGCATATTTAATTTATGGTACAAGCAGCGTACAAGAGTGGTGCAAGCATCTAGTATGTTATTGGTTGAGGCGACGTTAGCAACCGCAAGGCGTCCTCTCTTCGCCCCAGCAACGGTGCAAGAAATATGGCTGACGATAAGAAAGTTCAGCGACCTAAACGCGTTTTCGTCAACAATATTGATACGTATTCGTCGAAGTATGTCGCTAAGGTAAATGTCAAATTAATGTTCCCCAGTGCTTGATGGTAGCATAGTGTGTCGTGTTTTAGCTAGATATGTTAGCTAGCACTCTTTGTGCCTGTGCAGTTCCTGTCGACCTGCATAGTTGGTGGGTCCCTGGAGGAGGTGGAGGAAGAGGACGACGAGGACAAGCCCCAGGATGAGCCAACACTTCAAGATGGGACATTTCAAGTTGTTGGAACCGTTGCAGCCAACGAGGGAAGACAATCCACTTTTGCACTGGAACTATATTCAGTGAGTTAAGACATAGTCACACGATCTTATATCTAGCTGGCAGTGGCAACTGTAATTCAGCAATATCAACAAGTCTGACGATTCATTCTGTCACTTGCAGTCATCAAATCGAGATGAGCTGTTGCTACGCCTTTTGGAATGTGATGTAGTGATATACAACATCTCAGAAAATGCAACTCCAGAGCTGATTGAAGAGGCAAATTGGGCAATTACAGGTACATTATGGACCTGCTGGATTAACACATGCCCTTGCAGTTGATAGTACATGTCACAAGCCCTTTTGGCACACTGATTCATTCTCACCCATGCATATCGTTTCAGCCCTTCACGCTCAGATAGAAAGCTTTACTTCCCAGAAGATGTTCATCCTGGTGTCATCAGTGATGACCTGGTCGATGAGCAAGCCAGTGGATCCTGTAAGTCTCCCATCAAGTTACTGCAGTCAACACACAACACAGCTGACTTTCCTGCTAATAACATCCTGCCTGTGTTTGTGTTTCCACAGGATGACCCAGAGATCCCCCTGACAGAGGAAGACTACAGGAGAAAACGGCACCACCCGAACTTCAAGGAGCACGCCAACACAGAGAAGCTGGTGCTCAAACTGGGAAAAACTGTAAGTGTGCAAAATAACAATGAACAGTATCAAACTCTCTATTCCCCCAGCATCCCATCCCTTCATGTATACTATACTGTACAGTATGTTTTGCATCTTGTACTGTTTTATTGTTGTATTTATGTTTATCTTGTGCACACTGTTTCTCTTATATTTTTAACCTCTATATTGCTTCGTGCCTGCACAATCTAGGAGCTAACAGAAGAACATTTCACTACTCGTTGGAACTGTATGATGTAGAATGTGACGAGTAAAGCAGACTTTGACCAACAAAAAGACATGGAAATTTAATTTAGATCACTTTTTGTTTCAGAAAAAGTCCAAGCTGTTCAGTTACGTGGTGGCTGCGGGTCTTCAGTATGGGATGGGAGAAAACCTGTTCCACTTCTTCTTCAAGGTCAGTCTGAACTGATTAACGGCTAACTGATCTGCTTTTATCAAGATGGTTCCGTACGCTTGTTAGTTCACACTCAATCTCTCCTCTTGCTCTTTTCCTCAAGGCTTCTTGGTTGGGAGAGTTTGAAAGGGTTCCAGTTTTTGGGCCAGGCACCAATGTTATTCCAACCATTCATGTCAATGACCTTGCAGGGTGTGTAGTGTCCTATATCAATCATCATCTTACCTCTTCCTCAGTACTTCAGTACTTGGCACAACATTCTTAATGCTAAAATAATCTATTAACTAAAGGGTGATCCAGAATGTTATTGACCACAAGCCGAAGATCCACTATTTCATTGCGGTAGATGACTCCAAGAACACATCGGAGGATATTATAAAGGTATAAACGGCTTTTCTTTAATGCGTTTGGTAATTTAAAAAAAAAAATTAAGCATTTCCCATTGGGGATTAATAAAGTACTTAAATATGTCTGTCTCTCTCTCTCTCTCTCTCTCTCTCTCTCTCTCTGTCTGTTTATCGATCTATTTGTTGCATTTTCTTCCAAAATCTACAAATGTGCTGATGTGCTTTCCTTGATTTAGGCGATAAGCTTCATGCTGGGACCGGGCAAAATCAAGAAAGTCCCCAAAGAAGAGGCTTACCTCTACAAGGCTTTGCTTGTCAGTGTGTTTCCAGCCTACCACCTCACATTCACGAAAGCCATCTAGACTCCGGATTAAGAATGCAGTTCTATCATCTATTCTACATGGTCCAATGTGTGCCGACTACACTGTGAATGTTGCGATGTATTCTAACTTGTGCTTTAGATTTTAGCATGTTTTTCTCATCTTTCAGCCTTCAGATCTGATTAGCCTGAGCATTAACCTACGGATAGAGCCCGTCTTCCTCAAGGACACCTTCAACCTCCACTGGGTGTCAGAGACCGGGATAGTCGACAACATCAAAAGTGTGGTGGAAGAATACAAACACCAGAGACAGCTGCTTGTGAGTTGCCATGCGAGAAACCAGGTTAAAGCTAGAACAACACTTTAGAGATGTGTGTCATGTCTATTGAAATTGCAGTGCAGACATTATGTTATGCAATTTGACCATTTGCAAACCGGAAATTTCCGGAAATAAACTATTTATGTTCTTTGGTTTTCTGTAGCCAATAAGAATCTGCCTCATGGGGCCTCCAGCTGTGGGGAAGAGCACAGTGGCGGAGAAACTCTGCAAACATTACAAACTGCACCACATCAAGCTCAGAGACACCATACATGAGAAAATAGCACTTCTGGTCAGTCAAAGCAAAGATATTACTGAGAATGTCCCTGTCCTTTTTCTCTTTCTAGTCTATTTTGAATGGAAAGCATGCCCTGTTGTGGTAACTAAGAGCTGTTCTGCCATGTACTTCTTTCATTTTTAAATTCCTTATTGCAGGATGCTCTTAAGATCCTTCGTGCAGATCACAACAAGCTGATCACAATGATCTGATTTTACCTGTGAATTTATTCCAGGAAGAGGCAGTGAAGAGAGGAGAGCAGGAGACTGTGCCTGAAGAGTCAGGAGGCAACGCTCAGGACCAGCTTGACAGTTTGAAGGACAACATTTATCAAAATGAGGGTGCGTTATTTTACACTGCTCTTGAGTGGAGTTTCCTGGGGTGGATAGACATTCACTGTTGTTAGTCTAAAGGACTCAGCATCTCAGCTAATTTCTTTTGGTTTCAGTATGACTCATTCATGGTATTATTTTCACTCCCGTAGGTCGACTGGATGACAAGTTTTTTCATCACATCATGCGAGAGAAGCTGAATTCAAAGCCATGCAGAAACCAAGGGTTTGTCCTTGATGCCTACCCCAAAACCTATGGCCAGGCCAAGGAGCTTTTCTATGGTAAGCAGCTTCACTTCAGGACAGGAGCCGTTTTCAAATTTCACACACCTGCGTTGCCTGTAATAATATGGATGTTTGTTTTTTTTCGCAGATGAAGGCATGGAATTAGGCAATCCCAGGTCCAAAATGCCCATGTACAACAAAAGGATTATTCCTGGTCAGTCAAACTCTAACAGGCAACAATGAAATGTTCAATGTCGCTGCCTTCTTAAAAAAAAATCACGAATATCTAACTTCTACTGCACAAAGCGGTGTAGTATTGTGTGTGGTTTCAGTCATTCATTTCTGTGTTTTGCAGAGTTCATTTTCTGCCTGGAGGCATCGGACGACTTTCTGATGGAGCGAGTGCGGAACCTTCCGGAGAATATGGCGGAGAATATGCGCTACACCCAGGATGAGTTCCCACGCCGCCTGGCAAAGTATAGACAGGTCAACGTAGAGGATGAAACTGTGCTTAACTACTTTGATGAGCTGGAGATCCACCCAGAACACATAGGTAATAACGGAAAAATCTCAATTATATTTTAACTGACACAGAATGTTATTTTAGGTGGGCACGATGAGTGATATGTGACAAAGCGCCACCCACACATACTGTGAGAGTAGAGAGTCTCATAGAGACGTATGACGACCCTTATTTCAGAGGTCAACAATGCAGAAGACGTGGAGTACACAGCGGTGACCGAGAAGATCACCAAGATGGTGGGGCGTCCGAGGAACTACGGTCCCACCGCGCAGGAGAGGGAAGAGCAGGAGAGGAAGGCGGCGGAGGAGAAGCAGCAGAGGACGGTTCTGGAGGCAGCGGAGAGGAAATGCAGAGAGGCAGCCATGGCTGCTAAAATGGCTGCGCATCTGGAGGAGTGGGTGAGCTGGAATAGGTCACGGCTCATTCCCAGGACTTCAACTGTGTGGTGCAGTATGACCGTCTGTTCAGTAATGCTTACTAGGCAGAGCAGAACTCTGCGTGTTTCTTCAGAACAGGTTTACAGTTTGTTGAGATTACTTGTGTTTGTGTGTGTGTGTGTGTGTCTTTAGAATAGGCAAGTGACAGAGGTGAAACGGCAGGAACATGAGCTGCTGGAGGTTCGCTCTCTTCCCCTAAGAAACTACCTGATGAAGTATGCGATGCCTGCTCTCACCGAGGCCATGATAGAATGTGGCAAAGCCAAACCAGAGGATCCAGTTGACTTCCTGGTAATGATTCCTCTTATCTATTATTACTGAGCCCCTGAGAGGCTCTTTTTTTAAAGAGTTTTGTTTTCATTGATATCGAATGCTTATATTTCTGTCTTTTTCAGGCTGAATATCTTCTCCGAAACACTTCACAGGATTAAAGAGTCAAAGCACCTCACTATCTTCACTGTGTGAGAAACGAAACAAAAACCAAGTGATGTCTTGAGTATTTTTTCACAAAAGTATTGCGATTCTGAGTTGACTTTAACATTATTGTACTGATGATTTTTCCCCAAATAATAAAAACTGATTTAGTTCATCTTCTTTGTGATATATCTAATTAAGAAATGTGGCTGTCACCAACCCATAAGGTAAGTTAGAGCTGTTTACAGTCCTTTCAAATCTTATAAGAGATTCAAGATTCAAGATCGGTTTATTTGCCATGGTTTGCACATAGAAATTTGACTAGGGTAATGGCATATGCTCATGAAGACGACATAGGACAGGGTGCATGACAGGACAGTGCAAAGACATGGCAATGCAATTTTTTTTGCAAATGTGCCAATACAAAATACAATATAACGAATAAAAGGAAAGGCACAAATGAAAATTATGTGATATATACAGAATGGAGTGTGGAAAGTGCAGAGAATACGCTGGACCAAGAAATTGGTTGCTTTAATTAGACATTTTGTGTACAGACAAGCCTAGATCTCCCATGGGTCCCTATGGTTAGACGGGTTAACAATCTTCACAGGTTCGTCATAAGATTGATACTGTATATTACCATATAGAACTGGTAATGGATAGTTCCCATAAACGCAGAGACCAGTGAAACCCTAGACTCACAAGTCAGCAAGATTAGTCAAACCTTAAAGGAGTAGTAAAGGGGAAAATCATGTTTAGCCCCGTTTTAAGGTTACTTATCATATACAATGGTTCAGATCAAAACGTTGGCAAAACTAGCACTTTTGAGAAAGTCTGATAATTGCTCTACCACCGTTTAGGTCATACAATGGATGTGGGTGAGCACTGTGAAAAATCATTCAAAAAACATGTTAAACTCTCGATTTCAAAGACAAGAAGCTCACCGAGGGGGTAATTGGTGTCCGTTGGTGTTCTGACATCAAATTCGCCGCAAAGTATGAATCCTGTAGGGTTTTATTGATCATTTTATAAAATCCATTGACTTGTATTGACGCGACCGTTGTAGATGTGTAGATCAATCCGCAGAGGGGATTCATGAAGCGGAACTACTTACGGTAGCTATTGTTATGTTGCTAGGCTACCTAGTTTACGGAAGTTTACACACATATGTGCTGCGACTAAATAGTATTTTTAAAAAGCCTTTCCAGATGAACTAGAATCTTACTTTATGGCGAATTATATGTCAGAACGGCAACTAACACCTCGGTGAGTTTCTTGTTTTTGAAATTGAGAGTTAAACATGTTTTTTGAATGATTTTTCACGGTGCCCACCCACATCCATTGTATGACCAAAACGGTGGTAGAGCAATTATCAGACTTTCTCAAAAGTGCTAGTTTTGTAAACTTTTTTATCTGAACCATTGTATATGATCATAAGTAACCTTAAAACAGGGCTAAACATGATTTTTCCCTTTACTACTCCTTTAACCCCAACCCTAAACGGCCTCTGCGTTTATGGGAACTAGCCTTTATAGAACCTGTTCATCCATCCATCGGTTATCTTTTCTTCCCACCCCATCCATCGGTTATCCGTTTTGGAAAGTTTGTAGACACAGCAACCATAGCGACGTCATGACGTTTACCGCCGTGACAACTCTTCTGCACACACCACACGCGCCATGTTTAGCTTGGAGAAACAAAAGGTGCAATTCTGCTATTCCTGAATGTTCATGACAAGAAACTGTACACGCGCGAAGAAAAAGAAAAAACGAGTATGAGAAAAGCAATCTGGAGGGGTTGACTGTACTCTCTGGAGGTCGCAACGATGCCCTTGTGAGTATTTTACTCCCATTAAGAGTTTTGATAGAAAGGTGAAGGGGACAGGGATCGGGCCTACTCTGCTCAAGCTAATACACATAAGCTAGCGAGCATTTTTTTGAAGGGGGAGAAACAAAATGGAGACTAATCCACCTGTATTTGGTTTACTTGAGTGGAATTGAATGTTTGGCTTTAGCTAAACAATATTGACTTGTAATGTAGACTACTTGCTAGCTAATGTTGACACATTTTTGTCTGACCCGCTAGCTCATGTTAGCTAGATAGCTAGCTAACAAACTTAGGCTAAACAAGAGTAAGCTTACGTTAGTTAGCTTGCTAAATATGTTACTATAGTTAGCCACTAAGTCAGCCAATTTATTAGTTTAGATTAGCAGCAGTTAACGTTTACATCAGCATGCATCTCAAATGGAACCGCTGCGCTAGTTGGCAATGGCAATGCAATCATGTTTCGCAATATCCCAAGCAGTTGTATGTGATATTAATGTTAGCTAGATTACAAAATAAAGTTTTGCTATGTTTTAAAATCACTTACTCTTTTAGACGACAAGTTAGCTATCCCATTGAGACATTCGGTGTTCTTCCCGATAGTTCGCTAACGTTAAGGCCCGCCAAGTTAACTTTAGCCATTCCTTCTTGCAGAAGCTTGCTAGCTAGCTAAATTAGTGGGATGCCCTTGTCATTCTTGTGGAAGGTTGGAATATAGGGGAGTGAAGCATCAACATTCTATCAAAGTTGAGTATTGTCTGATGTCTGCGGACACCCTTAAACCTGTGCAGGACAGGTTACTGTTATTGTACATGTTCTGGGTTCCTGGAATATTCCTATCCAAACACTGAAGACCAGTTAAAATGAAAGTGAAGTGAACAGAATTCAATGACAGTGCTGACGTTATAGGGCAAAGTGACCATTACTATTCTGAGAGAAGGGATCAGAAAGTTAAGCAGCATGATACATTTGACATGGAACATGTCCTATTTCTACTCGTTGTAGTCCGACTGGTAACCAGTCACCAGCGGTCCAGCAGACGCCCAAGCACTATGGGATCACATCTCCTATCAGCTTGACTCTGCCCAAGGAGGCTGACCTGGTCCTGACACACAAGCTGACTGAAACCCTGAAGCCCTTCAGTGTGTTTGAGGAGGAGCTGGAGCTGCAGCGCAGGTAGGCCACCTTGTCCTGCTCCACTAATAACTCCTTCCCTGTGCATGACGGAATGGGGAGGTGCATGGGTGGTGAATGGGTAGGTGCATGGGTGGTGGTTCTCACTAGTACTTTGTAGAGATTGAGAAAATGGCTGCGTTATTCTCATGTTGTCTTTCATGATGGTTAAAATGTAGCGTTTCTTTTTTGCCTGTTTTTCGCCCCTCAGAATACTTGTGTTGGGCAAGCTGAACACGCTGGTGAAGGAGTGGATCAGGGACATCAGTGAATTAAAGGTAGGAGAGTAAAGTGTTTCCTCCTTTTCCTAATTTTTTGACTCCCTCAATCAGTCAATGCCCTCGACAAAGGCAGTGTTACACAAAGTACAGAGGCGAAGTACATTGTTTTGTTCCCTCCCCCCTCAGAATCTGCCCGCATCGCTGATTGAAACTGTCGGAGGAAAGATATTCACGTTTGGCTCCTACAGGTTGGGAGTGCATACTAAAGGTATGTATGGTGATTCGCCTTGATATAAGCACTCTAAGGGGAGGAGGTCTGTCGCGTTGTGATGACGTGACGTCCTTGTCAACAAACACAGAGGATCATATGTCCACATTCCGTTTGATTGTTGACAGGAGAGTCTGATGGTGGTGTTGTTCCTGTCCTCTTCCAGGTGCTGATATTGATGCACTGTGTGTCGCCCCTCGTCACGTAGAGAGAACAGACTTCTTCAGCTCTTTCTATGAGAAGCTTAAAGAGCAGGAGGAAGTCAAAGATCTGAGGGTAAGTAACAAAACCTCCAGGCTTATGTCACCGGTGGCTGGTTATCACTTTAAAGAATGGTACTTTGAATGATAAAGGGTTAGTTCATTGAAAAGTTTATACGTAGCAATTGCTTGCGTGTCACCGAAAATGTCCTATCTCTCTTTCTCCCCAAGGCTGTGGAGGAGGCCTTCGTTCCTGTCATCAAACTATCCTTTGATGGCATTGAGGTATTGCATTTGTGGCGTCCGCTCAACTAACATTAGCTGCAGATCTAGGTATCTTCTCTAGCCGATCAGTAGGTGTTGGATGTGTGAATCGTAAGGTTACTCATATGTTCTCTGTATTTCCAGATTGACATACTGTTTGCCCGGCTAGCCTTGCAGACCATCCCAGAGAACCTGGATCTGAGAGATGATGGGCTGCTGAAGAACCTGGACATTCGTTGTATCAGGAGTCTCAACGGTAAACAGCAGATTTATTTTGAGCTCCATAACCTTATGTATGAATGGCCTAGTGGGGCCCATACATGGCCATGGTTTTGTTTTCCTAAAATGGCCTGAACTCGACATGACCTGATTTTACACCCAGTGTAGAGCAACTGCTGCGTTGTTGATTTTGAATGTGCTTGTTGTTACAGTGTATTACAGCCATTGTGACTTTGTCAGAGATAGTGACTCGCTGTTGTTGTTTTTTTAGGTTGCCGAGTGACAGATGAGATCCTCCACCTTGTGCCCAACATCGAGAACTTCAGACTCACTCTGAGAACTATCAAGCTGTGGGCTAAACGTGAGTTTGATCCGTTCATACCTGATTCACTCTTTACTACCAGGTAAGTTCACTAAGGCGCTCTTCACATTTACTGCAACGGAGTGATAATGTTCACACGTCCTGAAGCTTAGAATCATGAGTCATTTCATGACCAGGCGTTTGTTGTGTGACTTGTCTTTCGCCCATTGTGTTGGTCAGTTTTTTAATGGCCTTTCTATCTGTCACTTTATCTGCGATGGTCTTTCTGTTTGTTTATTCATTGTATGGCTTGGGAGAGGATTACTTCACACGTAGCTTGTCCTTTCAGCCAATCAACGTGCTGGCATGTAAACAAGGTCCAACCTGACCCACCACGGCCTTCAGCGCCTAAACAGGATTAGCTGGGGGAAAAAAGAAACTGTGTGTCATTACATTTTTACGAGGACAGACAGGGACTGGGGTTGCCATGGTCACTTTGTTTTGCTTGCATTGGCAGCCTTGCAACCTCCATCCAATCAGTTTAGTCTCAGGGGGAAACCAAAAGCCATCGAGCTGCTTGTATTAATGCATGCATTGGAGAAGTTGCTGTAGTATTTGTGTTGGTGCATGTGTTGGAGGAGTTGCTGTAGTATTTGTGATGGTGCATGTGTTGGAGGAGTTGCTGTAGTATTAAGGTGCGACCATCTTACTCGCATTTGCGACTAAAAATAGTTTTGTGTGATCAGAAAAAATCATTTAGGAGCACACTGTGTGAGTACTGTTTTCAACTATTTCACTCGCATTTTTTGCCTAAAATAAATCCATGCAAATTGGATCAAACTAGAGTCAAAGTTTCGCGCACCCGTATACAAAACTACAAGTTCTACAAGTTCCACAACTTTTTTATTTTATTTTTTATTACAAGTCCCACGACTGCAAACTGCAACGCGCAGAACTCTCGTGATGATGCGCGATGACCGCTCAGCTGCCCTCACTCAAAAACGACTGTGCAGACGCCGAATGCCCCTGGCAGTAACGTTAACAAAATGAAGAAAATGAAGCCCATTCAATCATATTTTGCCAGGTAAAGTGGAACCAAGGACAGAGAGGACTTCGGTGAGGTCCGGGGGGAGTTGAATCAACTGTCACTCAAAAATCGTTGTTTACACAAAGTTCTATTGATTTGATTAGATTCAACATTGCACCGTAGCCTACCAGTAACTTACTGGATCCACATCAAAACGCAACAAAATGCCATTGACATCGTAAAAAGCGTTTTTTTTTTTCTGAAATGCGTGTCTTAACGATCCAATGACATTTTCCTTTGCATCTACATTGAACTAAGCTTTTCCACGGATTTTACAATTTTTGAATGATTATTTGCGATGATATTGGGCTTTCTTCACATCTTTTTCATCAATGCCTAAGTTCGCAAAGCATTGTGTGAATTTTCATCTACCCCTCGGTTTCAAGTCGGCATCTGAAAACCCTCGTTTTGGAGGGCTGTTTGAACGTCCACTAGCCCTCGATATGCTCCCTAGCCCTAGAAGCGAATGGGACACACTACCCTACGAGTGAACGCGCAAAATGTAGGGGTAGGGCCAAGGGCTAGGGCTAAGGGTGGTATTGGGATTGGGCCATAGTCTTCATTAGGACCAATGCACATGATGAAGTGTGTGGGAATAGTATAGTCTTCATTAGTACCAATGCATATGATGAAGTGTGTGGGGATAGTATAGTCTTCATTAGGACCAATGCACCTGATGAAGTGTGTGGGAATAGTATAGTAGGAGATGATGAGAGCTCCTATGGTGAGCAGGTTATTATTGTTTATTGTTGTTGGCAGTTGGCCTAATGTGTGTGTTGCTAATGCAAATTTGTTATTTCAAATTTTTGCATGGGCTCCTAAATTTCTTTCTGTGCTCCTAAATATTTTCATTTAGGAGCACATGTGCTCCTAGTGAAAAATGTTAGCTTAGAGCCCTGTTTGTGCATGTGTTGGAGGAGTTGCTTTAGTATTTATTGTGTTTGTGCATGTGTTGGAGGAGTTGCTGTAGTATTTCTTGTGTTGGTGCATGCGTTGGAGGAGTTGCTGTAGTATTTCTTGTGTTGGTGCATGCGTTGGAGGAGTTGCTGTAGTATTTCTTGTGTTGGTGCATGTGTTGGAGGAGTTGCTGTAGTATTTCTTGTGTTGGTGCATCCGTTGGAGGAGTTGCTGTAGTATTTCTTGTGTTGGTGCATGCGTTGGAGGAGTATTTCTTGTGTTGGTGCATGCGTTGGAGGAGTCGCTGTAGTATTTCTTGTGTTGGTGCATGCGTTGGAGGAGTCGCTGTAGTATTTCTTGTGTTGGTGCATGCTTTGGAGGAGTTGCTGTAGTATTTCTTGTGTTGGTGCATGCTTTGGAGGAGTTGCTGTAGTATTTACATCATATGTAACAAGGAAAGATGGCCACAGTAACTCAAGCATTTGGATGCACTTGATCCTGGCTAATATTAACTGATTTGATTAAATCCATTGAATCTATGTAATTTAATCCAACTAAAATATAATCACGTTAATTTGTCCATTTAGCTCAGCGACAGCAGGATACAGTATAAACATTTGAGATTTGACATTTAGTTGTTTTTGTGTCTTCTCAGGACATGACATCTACTCCAATATCCTGGGCTTCCTGGGGGGCGTGTCCTGGGCTATGCTGGTGGCCAGGACCTGCCAGCTCTACCCCAATGCTGTGGCTTCCACCTTGGTGCACAAGTTCTTCCTGGTCTTCTCCAAGTGGTGGGTGTCTGTCCGTTGCTTGATTAGGAACATGATCTTTGTATGTATAAAACTGAACACTGTTGTGTGTTTTTTATGATTTGTGTGTGTTTGTGTTCAGGGAATGGCCTAACCCTGTCCTGCTGAAGCAACCAGAGGACTGCAACCTTAACCTGCCAGTGTGGGATCCCAGGGTAAGGCCTTTAACTTTACATTATCCGTGCTACAATTAGACACAATCATATTATTACCACATAAGATGTTTACCACGTGAGATGTTATATTCTTTGAATATTGGGTTCCTTGCGAATTTTCAACTTGACTTATCCTGATTTATTGATTTTTCTTGTGTGTGTGTTTGCAGGTCACCCCTAGTGACAGGTACCACCTGATGCCCATCATCACACCAGCCTACCCCCAGCAGAACTCCACCTACAACGTGTCTGCCTCCACTCGGGCTGTCATGGTGGACGAGTTCAAACAGGGTCGGTTGATGTTCTTTTAACCTTAAAGAGGTCTGGCTCACCAGTTCTCCACTCTCCTGCTCATGATAACTGGATTATAGGAACTGAGTGCAGCACGACTTGGCAGTTTTTCACTTCTTGGAAAAGTCTGTCAGTTTTATTGGCATTCACTGTCCTGACAATCAGCAGGACAGTGGCCCTTGATGCCTGTGTCTTTGGAACCGATTAATAATTGCACTAAAGACATTTTAAATGCATGAAGTTCTGTAGTTCACAGTATGCATTGCCGCATATCAGCTTCATAGAGTGGCCTGGTTGTGGAGATATTCTGGTTACAGACACACCATCCACTTCCAGCTGCCCAGAACGATTTGAGTGGGCGGGAGTACTTGCCTTGACAAACAAATTCCTTCTGCCAATCAGTGTAACAAAACATAGATCAAACTTTTGCCATATCCAGTCGGAAAAAGGGCAAAAACGTCTTTTCCGTTTAGAAACTGATAGTGCATACTCTTGTATTGCAAGAGTCTATTTCTGTAACAACTGCACTTATGGCTGTGTTTATTCTTCTAACGTTAACGTTAGCTTCATTCTGCTAATGGACTCCTGTTGTATTTCTCATCATCTACGGGAACCAATCAGGGACTGGGGGAGGGACAGCAGTTAAAATGCAGTCTCCTAATTGGTGCCCCATTTTCTGGGAAAACTCAAATCATTGTGGGTGTCTGGAAGTCCAGACTGTATTGTGAAAACCTTCTTTTTTTTCCCCGCGTGGTGTGTGGCTTCCAGGCTACTATCCATTTCTCTAATATAGAACAGTAACTAATTTTCACAAGTAAATTCACTCTACCACATTCGTTTGTTCTGACATTAGGACTCCAGTATGCATTGCCATCTGGTTAGCTTAGCATAACCGCAATTCACAATATGTATTCTTACAATCACATTCCGTGGGTGTTTTCATATGACCGGTATACATGTATATGATGAATATCCAGAGACTTGACTTTAAAGGGGAACGCCGCTGTCATAGCAAGTTTAGCTCAAATGTCGCTTTGTCCTCAATGAAACCGATCCATATACACCAACATTTAACCGATCCGTGCAGTAGTAAGCTAGCTCCTTTTTCCTCTGTGCGCGCACCCCCTTTATAATGGAGGTCTATGGGCCTCTGCTAAAAACTATGATAAACATGCATTTTCAAGGCAGGAAGCGCAGGGTGTGATCTTACCGGTGTCATTATGCTGTCGTGAAATATATCGCATTCTCAAACCGAATATTGAAACAAAAGCTCAATTTGAGCCAGAACTATTTCACTGAACGCACTACACCATACCTTTCGCACTGTAAACTTCCGCCGCAGTAAAGCAGGACGATTGTTTACATCCTCCTAGCCATGCCAAATGGCCGAGCTACACCAAGATACGCACGCGCAGTCCGTGAAAATAATCCCGCGCGGGAATTGTCTGAGCTACACCAGTGTATGTGTAGAGTGCGCGTAGTGTTGCGTGCATAGCCTACTGTCCATGCTACTGTCGGCTGCTGACATCAGCTCATCGATTTTCACTTCATTTTTCAATTCATCGATATGGATGGGTATATTGAATATTGTATTGTATATTGTAGGCAACATTATAGTGTAGCCTACACTCTTGATCATGTAACTTAAACTAGTTGTAATAATGTAATAATTGTACAAGTCACATATAGGCATATGTTGTTGACATGTTCTACACTTCCTTAAAATACTGAAATGTTATTTGAATTCATAATAATAATAATGAATCATTAATATAGCTATTATTCTTCAGTAGGCTATGCCTGGGGAGCTATGAATATTGTATTCACCCTAACCTACACAACGTTTTGACTACAAAGTGATTGTTATTGCGGTGTCTTGATTAAACTTGGATTTACTGTGACATTTTTTAGACCAGTGTGGTTCTTATTAGGTTCCATTTGTACTCTGAGTTAATTATAGACCTGTAAAGGTCTATTTGGAACCCCCTCAAGGACCCTGGACACTTTGTGAAGGGATAGACCTATGAGAGACACCAACTTTCATTTCTGGACACAATATACGCGCGTACAACATACGCGCAGGGAAAAAATAGAACCAATTCCTATTTTAGAGCACGCGTACGCGGGGTCCGCGCTGTCCGCTGTCCATGTTCTCAGTGTAGCCAGTATCGTTGACATTAATTTAATCTTTCCAAACGCGAAGTACGCGTGCATGAGTTCCATGCACGAGACGGGCGTGAAAAGGCTTGGTGTAGCTCGGCCGTAACACATCAACACATGGGGATAGCGATTCATTTCACAAGACAACATTCTACTGAGACCGGTATGGGGCTTCCTGGCGCTTCCTGCCTTGAAAATGCATGTTTATCATAGTTTTTAGCAGAGGCCCATAGACCTCCATTATAAAGGGGGTGCGCGCACAGAGGAAAAAGGAGCTAGCTTACTACTGCAGGGATCGGTTAAATGTTGGTGTATATGGATCGGTTTCATTGAGGACAAAGCGACATTTGAGCTAAACTTGCTATGACAGCGGCGTTCCCCTTTAAATGTATGAACACACTCATTTAACATTTATTGAAGACGCTCATACATCGCTGGTTGCACTCAGTTAAACTGAACCCATTACCCATTGTGTTACTCCACCTGACTTGGGTGCGTTACATATATATGCCAGAGCAGCGCGTTGTGAAATAGCGGGCAGAACTCCAGAGCAGTATTATCTATTATGTAGGGCTGAACGATAAATACATTTCGTGTAACGAAATCGTGATTTTGAATTGAAACAATGCAATTAGCAAATTGCAAAGGCTGCGATTGAAGTGGGAAACTTGTCATCTTCGACCTACGAGCATTCGATTTACAAAGCCGGTGATCGGTGCTAAGGCCTCATTCAGACAGAGCGCGTGTGCAGGTGCAGAACACAGCGCACTGCCTTTTTAGTTGAAGCAGCTTGCGAACGTGGTGATGTCCAAAACTACAACACGGTCTATTCAAGTTGGCTAGCTTGACATACAAGTACAAACTTGGATGCTAGCAACAAGCCAAATGTTATAGTGAATAATGGGTCAAATCAATTTAGAACATGAAATAGTGAATCTAACCACAGCAGATGAAGGTGTGAATATAGAACCTGTTCAGTGTAGATGATCTGGGGTTGAATAATGTCCAACATCCTTTGCAGGTGCACACTTTTCTCCTCGGAACGACAGATTACTTCTTGGCAATGCACATGTTTTCTTTCATACAGCCCAAATATCTCCAAAGCTGCCGCTGCTAATCACTTGTTGATTGCTGTAGTTTGTACATTTTTAAAGTTTAAAATTAGAACACGCTAATAGTTGCTCTTCAGCAGTGTAAATCACAAAACTCATGTCCAGTAGGTTTCTGTCAAGGAATTTCAAAATATAGGCTACGTTTATTTATTAAAGTACTTTTTTATCTGCAACTAGCAGCTCCATCACATTTTAAATCCTTTACACAGTGATTATTGAACTGAAGCTTGACTTTACTTTTTTTTTTGCAATATGTGTCAGAGAAATCATAATTGGATATTTTCTACAAATCGGCCAAAATGTAAATTCAGCATCAGGCCACACACACGTCCTGAGCAAAACACCTGCTGCGTATCGAGCTCATACGGTGGGCGCTTGTGGAGATATTTGGGTTATAAGGGTACAGACACGCACACACTGAGTCTCTGATTATAGTAAAGGTACAGTACATAAGTCTATCTGTACTGTCACACAAGTTCTACTTTTTGTTCATAATGGTTAAACAAGTTTTCCCTTCCCTCCAACAGGTCTTGCCATCACAGATGAAATATTGCAGAATAAAGCAGAGTGGTCCAAACTATTTGAAGCACCAAACTTCTTTCAGAGATACAAGTATGTATTAAGCTGCTTGTCCTGTCGGACACACATGGTGAGACTCAACTATTTCAATAAAGATTTCCACTCTCAGAATACACACACACCACACACCTTTTTTAGTATTTGTAAAGTTCTCTTCCTCCACGTTTTATGTGATCCACTTATTTACTTAGTCTTTCTGATAAGACTGAAACGCTTTATTCTTGCCTAAGCATCCATTTTGATTTACAAAGGATCATTAAAGCTATACAATGTGAACTTTCTGAAGTGCTTGAAGCCCTTTATCAGAACAAATACATATAGACTGAGTGCCTCGAATGTAAGGACAATTAGAGGTTTGATGTTTTGTATTTTTAATACTAAAGGTAGGTACTTCAGTTGTATGGTTTTCTATTAAATATTTAATTCTCCTGGTTTCCACTGTGCCTTATTATATTGTATTCAATACCAAATAAAATGCTTTAGTTCACAATTTGCACAATGTATTTCTTGCTAGTCCTTTCTAGACTTGTTTATTTTTCATTATGTATTCCACAGCTCGTTAATCAATATTTGCTAACTGTAGTTGGAGGCAACATCAATTAGGCGCATAGAATAATATGTGAAGTTATTACATTTAATTTGATTCTCTTCATATAGGTAACACAAAGGAAAGGAATTTACAACCTAGTTATCTTTCTTAAATTGATTGTGAATTCCTTTCTCATTGTTCTGCCCAATTTAATGAATGTTACCCAGTAGCTAACCAGAATGCAGCTCGATTTAGTAGATCGGTGGTAGTGATTGGTGTAGAAATCGTCCAATCATAGTGTCATGGCTAAGTTGCCAGTGAAATATTCAGATGTGAGGATGGCGAGTGAAACTTTAGTTGATCGACTCTCTGTGGATCTGAGGTGGAGTTTTAGAAGATGCTGCCTTAAGCAAACCCTGGCTGGCCTCTTCACAATCACTTCAGTGAAGTAGTCTCCTCCCCCCTGGATGGCAGGCAGAGAAGGACAAACTTTACCTGGAACTGGATAGTCACTTCCAGCATACGCCTGGGATCTGGATACACCCACCATGTGTGTTTCATAAACCCCATTGAACATATATATACAGTATATTTCCCCTATGATTCTCTGGTTGTTGCTACTTGGGTGTCTCAGTATTCAAAGTTTATGATCCAGACTAACATTTTAGAACGTGCCACCCCACCATTTTTTTTTGCTTTGGTTACCTGTAATGTCTTGTTTTAATAAACCAATCATATTTTCCGGGCTCAGACCTTTTATTTTCATCATGGCCTGAAAATCTAATCAATCCTTCTCTTTCATTCTGTGTTAACTCATGGGAAGCAATTTGATCTCAAACTACTGTTTGACATAGCTACTTAATAAGTAGGAATTTGTGTTGCATGTTTTAGTCAGGAGAACCTTAACTTGTAAAGGTAGATCCTTATTTGAATGTTGAGTATTAAATATCCATATTGTTTATGTACATAGTCTAATTATGGTTATCTGGAAAAGCAGGGTTTGCTTTGTGATTTTAGCTGTTGAGTTATAGCTTATTTGGATTCTCATTGAAGTTGTCTTTAGCAGAAGTGAGTCGATGGTTGATGTTAAAATCGGAACTATGTGCAATATCAGTAGTTTTGGCTTCAGACCTCCGTGTCACCAGCTAAAGTAAAATTTGCAGTAGTTTTGTTGAATTGGATTTTCAACGTGGATCATTGCTTATTGATTATTTGTCTATCGAGGCGTGTGTTGCAAGCTGCTTTTAAGCTACTGGATATCCTGATGTGTGTGTGTGACTCCTCACTTGTTCTAAGTTTGACTGGGGACCAGGTCAGGTTGGCCCTCCCCACCCCCGTCTAAGGGCCCCCCAGGCCTCTCTGGGGTGTTGGGATTTCTGGTCTAGCCTCTTGTCTTTAGGGTGTAATGGCATTGTTCTGTCTTTTATGTCCCAAGGCATTATATAGTGTTGCTAGCAAGCGCACCCACAGAGAAGCAGCATCTTGAGTGGTAAGTACCAAGAACAGAGATCATGGCTGTAGGATCTTAATGTCTTTTGGATGAATGTAGATGTTGGCCTATGTTTTAACGTCTGTGCAAGTGAGACTGCGTTGTATTATCAGTGTTTAGCGACGGGCGTCCCTAAGGCCAGCAGATGGGAGTATTTTGACTTTGTCAGCTGCTGGGCCGTGTGTGATCCTCAGTGTAAGAGAGATGTTTTTGTGTTTGTCCTGTCAGGGTTGGCCTGGTGGAGTCGAAAATCCGAATCTTGGTGGGAAACCTGGAGAAGAACGAGTTCATCACTCTGGCCCATGTCAACCCGCAGTCGTTCCCTGGCCCCAAGGAGGGAGCTGACAAGTGAGGAGCCCCTCGCCCTGACCAACTGCTTACTTGCAGTCTAGTAATTTAGTGTTCGTAAACGTACAATGCCCAGCCAGAAGCCTCCTAGCTCAGTGTGTAGAGAAATAAATTGGGACATTTCTCTCCTTTTTGTTCCAGAGAGGAGTTCAGCACTATGTGGGTCATCGGGATTGTATTTAAGAAAATGGAGGGGTCAGAAAACCTTAATGTGGACCTGACCTTTGACATCCAGTCCTTCACTGACACGGGTGAGTCAACCCTACATTTCTGCATTCATTTAACACAATATATACTTCCCATGTGCTTTACATAGATCTAATGTGATTGTTCCTGTTTTCTGTTGTGTGCCACAGTGTACAGACAGGCGATCAGCAGCAAGATGTTTGAGCAGGACATGAAGATCTCAGCCATGCATGTGAAGAGGAGACAGCTTCACCAGCTGCTACCCAACCTGGCCATCCAGAAACGCAGGAAGGTCTGTTCCCCTCACGTCCTCAACCTCAAACATTTGACCTGTTAAAAGACACCTCCGTGATTGTATCTTTTTTTTCCCCCATATGATTTGTTATACTGTAGCGATGTAGTTAGTCGATTATACTGTTTAATGATTTAAATTGTCATTAATGTGTGGCTGATGGTGATATGTTCTAATTTTCTGAGCTGTTAGCCAGCAGCCCTCTCTTCTGTGTAGTTTCACACACTTTGGCCTAGTCCCAATGTCCACCCTTACGGACTCACAGACTTTGAGGTGCATTCCTGTTAAGTGCGCGAGGGCTTAGGGCTCTAGTCCCATTCTCAAATCGTCAAGTGCATGAGGGCTCTCTGGCAGACATCTTGAGCCCTTAATGCCCCTTTACTGTAAGTCTGCACTTCTGCACACTTTGCCTGAGGGAATTACCCACAGTTCATATTGTGACGTGAAACATGGGGTTACCTGAAGAATGCCCAATAAACAAGCACGGACGGATCAACCAACCCCAACGTTCACTTTACAAAACAAAATATGTTTCCATGTTTTCAGCTGGGCTTGCCTACCTGCACAAGTAGACTTATAATTATTTTTACGTACAGGTTATCAACCATATGGGTTTGTATAATTTGATTTGTTTGAAAATATGTAGGCTACGGTTATAAATTACATATATTTCTGTTGCCATAAATCATATGATTCCCCAGTTAAAAGCTGCATGGCATTAATCATCCATCTCAGTGCAGTGTTCTTTGAATTGAGATTTCCAGCATGAATATGAAAAGAGTTGTGAGGTGTAGAAATGCATGTTGTCATTCTTGAGTAAATACTTTTGGATTCATCACAAACAAGAATGACAGGCAGTAATGTGTTTAGCTTGACCCCAAAATGAAATGATTTGAACAAGTTGAACAGAAATGTTTTGAGGGTAACCCAGAGGGTGGTGATAATGTAAACAGGATTTGACTCAGCCCAAAATTAATTTACATGTAGGCCTCAGAGAAAAACATAACGTAAAATCTAAACGTAAAATCCCGTCCCAAACCCACAATAGTAGGCTAAGAAATATGTTTTGGCGTCAACGTACAGTAATGTGATGTTGCAGTGTGTTGTCCCATTCCTTTTTATACCATTTCGGGCCCTTGCAGCCTCTCGCACTCAACCACTTACCAGATGACGTCAATAAGTCTGTAAGGATTCAGGGCTTGAGGGTTTAGAGGGGACATTGGGACTGGGACATTGTTGCACTCAGGCGACTACACACTTCCTGCAGGCGTCACACCCGCTAACCTCTTCTATTCCCGCCCCCTTTGTCCTGCAGCATTCATCAGAGGGGCTCCGTCAAATGAATGACAGCAGTCTGGACCTATCCCTGGACAGTGACAACAGCATGTCTGTGCCCTCCCTCACGGTGGTGCTCTCTGATACCCCAACCAAGGGAGTCCCGCTGGGCCCGCCCCCCGCCCCTATTGGGTGAGTCTGCTGCCAGTCTGCTCAGCCATTGGTAGAGCCTGGACAGCTGAAATTGTACATAGGGCTAGTCCCATGCCAACTCCTCTCATAAGGAAAGCTCATTTGCCGTATTTACGAGAGACAATGAATTGTGCGTTGTGTAGCTTTAACGTCTTTGAACCGTAGTTCACTGCTAACAAAAAGGCTTTTAATAAAGCTTGCATGTGGTAACGGAAAACTTTAGTTGGGTCGTATATGGCTGCTCTGTTTTATTGGTTAATTATCCTCTTCTATTGACTGATCATCTCTGTTCCCCTCAGTGCTGCCGCAGCAGCCAACCACCCACAGGAGTCCCCCGGAGAGGCTGAGGGGGCCAGGTCCACCCTGACCCTCTCCAGCCCTGCTCCCCCGGCCACCAAGAGACCAGGCTCTCCCCTGCCGGAGGACACCGCCACCAAGAAGCTCAGAGTAGAGGAGGTGAGAGCGCCATAACAGTCTCAGTTCATCCCGTTCCTCAGATGTGATGTGCCTGCGTGGCCGTCTGGAGTAGTAAAACTCAATAGATCATTGCAGGGAAAAATCGTTCTCAGAAAGAAAGAAGTAAGTTTACCAAGCAAGACACAAAGTCCATCAAAAGTTTCCTAGAAAAGTGAAGAGAACTTAATTTTAGTATTTTGTATTAGGTCCAGCCTAATATTGTTCACATTTATTTTATATTGTTTAGTCAGGAACTTAGTAACTGATAATCAACTCCGCAGAGGAGCAGGTCCAAGAATCCAAATGTACATGTACTTGTTGCATAAGGCAAATAAAATCTCTTGACCAATTACAGAACACTGTATATATTATTTTACTGTAATTTGGATATCCCCCTAAACATGCATTTATCCAATGGAATAGTAAGTAAATCTCTCTCAGAAAATCCTTGTTTGAAGATCCGGAGACACAAGGCCATCTGGTAGATAAGAATCAAAACCCCAGTGGAGTTGGTGTTCACCTCTAGACTTTATCTCATCCTGCCCAGGATCTTCTCGCTGCATCATGCTGAGAGAGAGGTGTTATCAATCTCTTTGAACTGAGTTTACTGCTGAATCTAAACAGCCAGACCCCGAGTCTCCAGAGGCCATCTGGTCATTGTTGAGGGGTCGCAAACTTTGATCAAAGACCTGGATTACTTACCTCTTTAGACGTCCTGGCATTCCCTTTGCTTAGTCAAATGGCACTAAAGGGTATAACAGTGTGAGAATGTTGTACAAATGATATCAATTTAAAGGGCAAAATGACAATTCTTTCACAATCACTGTTAATACTGATCCAGTTGGATCTTGGTTGACTGTGTTCTCTTGCACTGTACCTTTATTGTATTTTACTGTGTGTTGCTATGTTAGACAGGCTTTTACTTGACCCTCTTTTATTTGTGTTTTTACTTTTTATATTTTGGCGTGTTGTTTTACTATTCTCTTGCACTGTCACTTTTACTGTATTTTACTGTGTGTTGCTATGTGTGAAGCACTTTGTGATCCCTATCTGTGAAAGGTGCTATACAAATAAACTTATTATTATTATTATATTTCTCTGCAGGTTCCAGTCACTGAGACAAAGACTACAGGAGACGCTGAGGGCTCCACCAGCCTAACCACCTCCACTGCTCCCCCTCCAGGCCAGACCCCCCCTCCCATGAAGAGACCAGCCTCCCCCCACCTGGAAGAGACCACAACAAAGAAACTCTGTGTGGCCGACGTAAGACTGGATTCATAGTTCACACAGTTCAAGACTGGATTTATACCAGCTTCAGTTCAAGCGTAGCTAAAACGTACCTGGACTATAATAGCACGTGTTCAGATGCGAGAAACATGGAGAAAGATATTGATGTCAGTCCAGGGACATCCCAGAGCGGCAATGTTTATCTTGAACCCTAGACGTCTTGATTTTTTGAACTCAGATCCCCAGTGAGCGACCACAGTTGTCTTCTGTTTGGATGTGGGCGGAGCTTCCCTGGTAACGCCGTCCTGTCTTTTGTCCCGTTCCGTTGCAGGATCCCGTCTCTGAGCCTAAAGCAGCCGAGGGCGACGCAGCTGGAGAGGAGAGCGCTGCCGTGGAAACGGAGGTAAACCCCGCCCTCCTCCTTCACCGTGCGACTATTCCCGCAAGGTTCTAGCACTTAGGGGGGTCACACGGCATTTGATGTTTTGCAAATATCAGCCTGGAGTGATCGCTTGCCCTTACGGGTGCTTGTTTTGACAGATGAAGGAAGAAGATGAAGTAAAGATGGAGGCACAAATCAAGGTACCAATCTCCAAGTGCATGAGCGAACTCAAGCCCACCCAAACAGAAAGTAATTTATACTTAATCGCTATCGGATTATAATGTGTAAATGCGTGTATATTTGATAATCAACCTGCTTGCTGCTGCCCCCCCTCTTCCAGAGAATGGCCACGGCTGACCTCTCAGACGTGCCCCTCCTCCCCAACAACTCCATCCCTGTGGTGAAGAACTCCATCAAGCTTCGCCTTAGCAGGTAGAAACAGACCGTCACTCACAGACAAACAGACCTCTCCCCCCTCGACCTCTCTCTCCTGCCCCCCCTCCACCCCCTTCTCACCTGTACAGTGAACCTCCTGATGGGTCCCTGAGCCAGGGAATGCCGATGGTGCTGCTATCACACAGACAGACGGACATACAGACAAATGGACAGACGTCTCACTCTCTCGCAGTGAGGTTTCATTGACCTGCAGGGCATAGTTTTTAATCCACTAGAGGGCGCTGACGCCCTTCTGCTGGATTCTCCCGCGTAGCTTCCTCCATTACAGGAAGCCCCTTAGGAGCTGTGGACGGCAATCACCCACAGACCCAGGATCAGCTTATCTGCCATCTGTCCTGACTGCGTCAACCTGGGAGGGAACACTCGAAACTTGACTGTAGATCAGCTGGTAAAACTGGGGCGTCTTCATTGCTACTCGCCTACTTGGTAAATGATGACGCACAAATATGATGTCACACTCGTGAGACGCGTGCGCGGCCACGTGTTTGCGCCTGGATGCTCGTTCTGCCTCATTGTTTGTTCAGAGTAAAGACGACGACGGCGGCTTCTGTTTGATAACGTTGTGCTTTCTTCATCCGAGTGATTGATAGTGTCGCTAATAGTAATTGTGGTATATTTGGGCGGGGTGGGGGGGGGGGGGGGGGCAGCAGGAGCTGTCAGACGTTACAGTTCACTGGCGAGTTTCCTGAAAAGTGCTGTTACTCTAAGGTCATTGTTCGTCCATTGATCACTATTTGGACTCAGATGGTCTTGGTACTATGAAGGTTTTGGGAATCAGTGATTGACCCAGAATAGATAAACCACAATTGCCCAGACACTCAAGTGTCAACTGTTCTGTGGCCTTTGGGGTGTAGTTGGGAGGGGGGGGGGGGTGTTGTTCGGATTTGGGGTTCACACAAAAATCACACATGGATAACCGATCACGCATACGAGCTCAGGTTTGAGCACACAGCTGACCAAAAAGCTCTGGTCTCTGGGAGAACGGAGAGGTCTAGTCAGAGGAAGAACAGGCCTCCATCAACAGGGAGATGGCAGATATCCCGCCTTTAACTAATGCTCTGATTATTTCTAAGGGTTGCATAGAGCCGGGCAGGCGAACGCCAATATGTAGTTGAGATCATTACCGTGACTGGTTTATTTCATTCACATTATCGTGCGTTGTACAGTAACTGTCAGTGTCTGTCTTGTACAATTACAGAAAAAGAATAGAAATTACACTTTTTTTGTGTGGAATTGAGCTTTAGCCTTGATGGATTTTTTTGAATGTGGCATAGAGATGATATGAAAAGAGACATCTAATATCACATACTGTAGGTCTGGTACACAAGACCAATTCTCTCATTGGCGATGTATTTTGTTTTTGCTTTTGGTCACATTAACATTATTGGAATCAAAAAGAATAGGGAGTGGGTTGAAACGTTAGGGGTAGGTTAGCATTGCAAGGTTATTTTTGTTCACTGCTTTTTGATAGAGTTTCTTGCACACCTGAAAACAGTCTTGGTGACAGGTGCGTAGGCAGAGTACGTACAGTATAATAAAAGAGAAATTTAATTTGAAATTTAAAAAGGTGTACTGGATTTTCACTTTCAATATTTTACGTTGATGTATTAACAACTTGCTTTATCTCGTATGTGCTAATCGTGTGGAATATGTTAACGATGAAGCGGAAGACCACTGTCATCCTTTGATGTGTAAATCTACATGTATAGATCACCTCTTCAACAATGACAACATGTTTTCTTGTTCTTACAAGGCTACTTTTCATTTCAACCTTTTCTTATAGGCTTATTTGTAAGGATGAGGTAATGTACTTTTTCACAAATAAAGTTCTACGTTGTTGCAAAGAGAAGTGTGTTGTGTGTCTTGGTGTTGGTCAATTGTTGGTTTTCTCTTCCAAGTTTCAAGGGAAGAGTTCAAAGAATTTGGTCCCCTTCAGAAGTAAAGCATGCTCAGTACACACGTAACTGGATTGCTATGAATTGTTGTTTGAAATAAATCCTTGTGTTCCTTGACTCAAATCAGCCAGGAGGAATGGTTGTCAGCAGAGATACATAGAGACTGTTATTTGGCCTAGTTACAGGTTGTTTTGGTTGTTTTGCTATCCGCATCCCAATCCGGTCAAAATTTCCCAAGACGAAGCTTGTAAGATCGTGTATGTTGTTGCTAAGGAACAGTCTTCCGTGTGCCCCAGTAGGTGGTCGTCTTATGAATATCATTACAGATCCTCACTCACAGAAGACAAGACACCTTTTTCCCTACCAGACCATGTTTATCACGTTTTTTTCTTAAATATGGAAAGAGCGTGTTTACATTCATTTCTATGCTAACTTAGTCTTCCTATATGTCACAGTGGTGTGTAACAACTGTGCGGTCCGTAATCCCCTGTGATAGAGGAAGCGTAGTGCAGGACACGATAAGCAATATAGAAGTTGTGAATTGAGCTTCCCCACTTTGTTGGCTTTTCTGTGGCAGGGCATCATGTGCACAGACAGTGCTGTACATGTGTTCAAAGCTGGCTTATTTAAACAAATTCTACTCTGAACCATCCTGTCCTTTCCAGTAGAATCAATGGCTTCCCACCATCAACCCTCGTTAATCATACTCTACATTAGGCTGCCATCCAGAGGTGGAACTGTGGGGGACCTAGACTGGGGCCATGGGGCTCCCCCAGTGCTATTGCCCCTCTTACTCCGGCAGAGTGTACTCGGTGTGGGGCAGAGGCCCAGGGCATGGACCCCTGTCCTCCTGCTGAGCCTCCATCTGTTACGGAAGCAGTTAATATCCTAGATTGATGGCAAGACGGTGTGTTTGTGACACACGTCCGTGTGAGTGACAGAGGGTCCTGTATACCCCCCACGTGCCCCCGCTGGCATGGCCTACACAGTCATAGTGGGCAGAATGCCAAAACTGATGGGAGCAATGGTCCCCCAGTGCATGCTGGGAGTTGTAGTTAAAGACATTTCTGTTAAATGTTTCATGTGACAACCAGGCCACGCATAATGGCACCCACACATACAGTAGTAACCCTTAAAAGAAAAACTCCACCTTAAGTGGCATCATGAGAAGGTAAGTGAGGTTCATACTGAAACCAAGCTGCTATCAACGCTGACAGCTGCCTTTGTCTCCCTCTCCTGATGTGAAGCCTTCTAAACTGTCTGGTCTCGCCACTGAAGTCCCCCAGTTAACCCGATGCTATCCTATCCTCAACCAGGCCGCCTGTCAACACCTCAACCCCTCTGGGTCTGTCTTAAAAATAAATCAATTTTTTCCCTGTCTCCAAAACAGGCGATAAAAGCAGCAGCTTTCCCATCTGAGAGCTCAGACTATTCTAGCATACCTTCAAAGAGGAAATGCTACGCTATGAGCCAGCGGGCCAGGATGTGAACGCCCTGTCCTCGCAGAGGTCACGGTGCTGAGAGGACAAACCGAGAGGCATGCCGTGTTGTGATGTGTCGGGTGGAGTCTGACCAGAGCTGCTCAGGAGACACACTAGGTGTCAATGTTTTCAATGTTTACCTCCGGGAGTCACTGGGGCAAGAGGCAATGTTTTCGGTGGCGTGTGTTCGTCCATCCGTTTTTTATTTATTAATTAGCAGGATTACGCAAAAACTACCAGACCGATTTTCATGAAACTCGGTGGAGGGATGCAGCATAGGCCATCTTAGAACCCATTAAATCTTAGAGCGGATCCGAATCACAGGGCGGGTCCACGAGCCGCCCAAACACGGCCGGCCATTCACCTCCATTCATTTTTTTAGACTAGGATTACTCGAAAACTACCAGACCGATTATCATGAAACTCGGTGTAGGGGTATAGCATGGGCCAACTTAGAACCCATTCATTTGAGGAGTGGATCCAAATCATGAGGCAGGTCCACGAGCTGCCCGAACATGGCCGGCCTTTCACCTCAACCCTTAATTTTTTGGTCTCGGGAGCAAAAAATTCCCACATTCATTGTCAATGGGGGGAATTGAAACGGCCATATCTCGACATAGGAAGGTCACAGAGACATGGGGTTTGGACTGACATAAAGCTCTCAACCAAACTATTGAAGCAACCCCAAACATGTCCTGCTCGCATGCACGTGAGCGTACAGAGCCTGAAAATGCATTCATGGGTGGAGGTCTGTGCTCTCTGAGACGCATTTCAAGTTTGTCAGCAGACTTAATTTTTTTTACTTCTCATATTTTTAGAGTTATCATTTTTTATACAGAAACCAGTATCAATGCTTGGCATAAGGAGTTCACCACAGAGATATGTCTCAATTATCTACAGCGACTTCCCCTCCTTATACCCTTTACTTCATCTGCACAGACATGTAAAGACGTATTCCTTATGAGAATTTACTCACATCGATCGCTGCCTCTCCCCTCATTTGTGCCAAATAAAAGGAGAGGAGATGAGGAGAGGAAGCTGCTTTCGACTATTGAAATGCTCCTCCAGATAAAAAGAGGCATAAAGGTCTTAATTGAGGCCCGTTACAGACACCATAAGTGTGGCATGGATGAGCACCTGTGCCAGCGGCCGCTGCCCAGGATGGCACCCTGCCAGGACCCTGCTTGGGCTGGCTGGCGCGGGGAGCTACCCATTGCTGAGGAATTAGAGAGTCATTAAGGAACATCAGTAGCAGGATGGTGCTGGTACTGGACCAAGCTACTGTAAAACAAGGGATTAAGCCTTTTCAGAAGCCCATCAGAATGTATTTTTATTTAGTGGGGTAATTTGTGTTTCAAAAACGGGCAGGGAATTGAAATGCACAGAATGGTACCGTTAATTTGGACAGTGAATTGCCGGAGCCTGTCCATGTGGTGGTAACCCTTTATCTCTTGTGTTGTGCCACTGTCTTACCCCCCCCGCTCCCTAGTCTTCTGCCACCCCCATCCCGCTCCCCTACCCCCTGGTCTTATGCCACCTCACGCCCGCTGGTCGCACTCTCCCTGCACGGGTGCTTGTGGCGCCTAATTAAGGCCTTCATATGCAAATGAGGGCAAGCAGTCGTCTCCACAGCTGGCACGCTGGCAGCTCCGCCTCTGGAGGTTCGTCATGAGGGCAGTGATGCTCTGAGTGCTTCTGGCGGGGTTAGGGGCTGGGGCTAGGGGCTGAGACAGGGGTAGGTACGGGGGCTGGGGCTAGGGGCTGAGACAGGGGTAGGTACAGGGGCTGGGGCTAGGGGCTGAGACAGGGGTAGGTACGGGGGCTGGGGCTAGGGGCTGAGACAGGGGTAGGTGCGGGGGCTGGGGCTAGGGGCTGAGACAGGGGTAGGTACGGGGGCTGGGGCTAGGGGCTGAGACAGGGGTAGGTACAGGGGCTGGGGCTAGGGGCTGAGACAGGGGTAGGTACGGGGGCTGGGGCTAGGGGCTGAGACAGGGGTAGGTACGGGGGCTGGGGCTAGGGGCTGAGACAGGGGTAGGTGCGGGGGCTGGGGCTAGGGGCTGAGACAGGGGTAGGTGCGGGGGCTAGGGGCTGAGACAGGGGTAGGTGCGGGGGCTGGGGCTAGATGCTGAGACAGGGGTAGGTGCGGGGGCTGGGGCTAGGGGCTGGAGACTGGGGTAGGTGCGGGGGCTGGGGTAGGTGCGGGGGCTAGGGGCTGGAGACTGGGGTAAGTGCGGGGGCTGGGGTAGGTGCGGGGGCTGGGGCTAGGGGCTGGAGACTGGGGTAGGTGCGGGGGCTGGGGCTAGGGGCTGGAGACAGGGGTATGTGCGGGGGCTGGGACTGGGTCTGTGGCTGGAGGTACATTACATTACATTACATTACAGTCATTTAGCAGACGCTTTTATCCAAAGCGACTAACAATAATTGCATTTAACGTAGGAAGAGCCAATGTACTACTACTTGCCAGAACTCACAAGTGCATCTTCTTTCTAAAACAAGTGACTAAGAGCATAATCTAGTGCTGAAGGCAAAGTGCAAGAATCACAATCTAAAGTACAGTGCAATATAATATAATACAATAAGTGCTTAGGTGGGAGGATTGTTGTAGTACTTACGTACGTAGGTACAGGCTAGTGGCTGGAGATTGGTAGCCTTGTGAGACCATCCAGATCTCGCAAGCTCACATTCAATTTCACTCCGCAAATCAGTCTGGCCTTCCCCCTATCTCGAACGATTATTGTGGGTGGGAGTGCTTGCCTTGACAGACTAACTCCTTCAGCCAATCATCGTAACAAAACGTTTGCCAAATCCAGTCGGAACAACGGGAAAAACGTCTTTTCCTCTTAGAAACTCTGTGCATAGCCTCTTCTTGTTTAATTATTGTTATTGAGTCTTTCTGCAATACTGCACTTATGGCTGTGTTTATTCGACTAACATTAACATTCATGTTCGTTGCTTCGGGAGGGGGGCTTGGGCTGGGGGCTGGAGCTAGAGGCTGGGGCTGGTGTCTGTGAGGGCTGGAGGCGGGGCTGATCTGTCTGATCACCATCTGACAGGTGAGAGCGTCAGGCTCCTCCACTCTTGCGAATATCACACTCCTCACAGCTCCAGAGGTCGAGGCCTGGCAGTTAGAGACCGATATCACTGATACCACAGCTATAACTCATGCTTAAGTTTGAGAGGCCAGCAGTGTGCTTTCTGGAGTTACCCAGGGCTAGCTGTGCGTCATTGACACACCAGTGACTCTGATTGCACAGTCAATTACCCACCTACCTTTCATGTGCCGGGAGGAGAACATAGGGAATGAGTTCATCCATGCGTTGAGTCAAGCCTCAGCAGAGGTGAAACTAACACGCAGACAAGAGGATATTGGGTTAGATTTTTTTTTTCTCCATGTGGATAATAAAGGTTAATAACAGTCCTTTCCTGTGTCATATTTGACATGACCAGTCATCGCAGTAATTACAATCATTACAGTCCAAAGGATGTCTAGTTATCCCTCTTAAACACAGGCCGCACAAAGAAAATCAATTATTCAATCAGAGCTCTCCCATTCAACGCTGCCTGAGTTCACTTAATTTTGGGCCTGGGTGAATCTGCCGCAAATAAGCCCCGCGACCGGAGAAGAAAAGAGTAACAGGCCCCTAATTTGTACCCTTTCAGACGGTCAATCACTTTTCAAAGGAATACAAGCTTAACGCTGACAATCAGCCGACGTGAATGGGCATGGATTTCATCTGCTACTTTACATAAGTTATCTGCTGATAAGGAAAGGGGTAGGGGAATACCATGCCCCTCTCTCCCCCCCTCCCTCCCCCCCCCTCCCTCTCCCTCACCTCAATGCTCACACGTCCTGCGTCGTCTCTCCCGTGCCCACTGCGATTGGCAGTATGTAATTTAAGAGCATGGGTACAAAGACCCAATGCCAAGTAGAACATAATGGAGGCTGGGTGGGTTCTGATTTGAAAGGGCCGCTGTGCTCGGGCCCCGGGGTCTGTAATTAAGACTGGAGGGACAAAGCGGAGAAGACAGTAGCACAATGCCCATAAGACCTGGAGAGGGCTGAGAGAGAGCACATATCAGCCCCTGTGCACCCAAAATGGAACGGGAGATTTTATTGACACGACCGGTTGAATAGAGGAGTTCTTGAGGGTTCGGAGGGGCGGTTTCGAGACTATTTGGGGACTTTCAGACCCGATACTTTCAGAATTGTGCAAGATGTGTCGATTGATCTGATTGGCTACCTATCGCATCTGTTGCGATGGAGGCGGTGACTGAGGATGATAAGGCTTCATCGAGGTCTGGACGTCTGGTAAAGACGACAAGGCTCCTCATGAACGTCTCAGAGATCTGCTGTACCACAGAACAAGCTCCCTGTAGTTAGTTTGCGGGGTGTGAGATTTTTGCAAAGAGCAACTTAAAACTTCAGAGAGAATTCATATTCAAGCGAGTAGTGACTCCATCAGCGTTTCTGCAGGCCTATTTGATCAATCCGAGCGATGAAAAAGAAAGCGAGGCCTTCACATCCGGATGGAGGGCTGAAAGTCTTCTTGTCCTCCACTTCCACACTCCCTCTCTCCAGAGCACGGCTGCTCCTGAGGACACTCTAACTCCTCATGCTCTGGGTGGCTGTATGTTCAGACCTTTTTCCGTTTAATTAGATTTGTTAAAACAATTTTTGGAGTGCTTTATTCGGTAAAAGCTCTCAGGGGTTAACATCCTCTGAACACTTCTGTTTCAGCTTCTTTTCACCAATGGAGCATAAATTATTTAAATTATTCAGAATTGTGCGACCTTTTATCTCACCCCCTTTGAAGGCAGCAAATTAAAAATGCAAATGGGCTAACTAATTAATATGCAAATGTATTCATTCCCAGTTAACAATTAGCAATTAAACCTGCAGTGTCTAGAAAGCGCACTGACAAAATTAGCAACTTATTTTTCGTTTGAAAAATAGAGGCAGTCCGAAAAATTGATTGACGAAATGACTTTTACTGACAATCACCTGTCTGGATATAAACAGAATTAATGGGATGTCATGTTGAATGCACAGGAATCTGAGGAGACTGATGTCACAAACAAGAAAATGTATGTCATTTTGTCATGGTTTGGTCTCCAGACTTTTATAAATCAATCAAAAGTTAATTGAAATGCAAGCCTCTGGTAGAGATCATCTAAATGTCTGTGTGTGTCTGTGTCTGTGTGTGTGTCTGTGTGCCCGTGTGTGTGTTTGAGTGGTGAATTGCTGATTTCCTTTCATATGAAGAAGGAGAGGTTACATTCTCAAGTCAATGGTCATAGCCACATCAGAAAAGGGTAGCTAGGCCATCACAGAAACCCAAGAAGTGCTGAACCTTGGAAATACATTACGACAGCTCCCTTACAGCCAAGAAAAACCGTACAGGAACATTACGCTCCTCACACCTCACTACACCACACCTTATGACACTTAATACAACCCCCCCGCATCAATCATGTATGCCAGGCCTGCCTGTCTCCCCTGCCTGCGAATTTAACCACATCCAGATCCTTTCATGTGATAGAGGGGAGCGCGGGCTGGGAGGCGTGAACTACACCTCCTTCTAAAGGTTATCTGGGATACACAGACCTGGGGGCGCGCTCAGCACTCATCTCATACTGAGTTCACACACGTCGTCGCCACTGCCGTTCAGGGAGGAACTTGCACACACGCCGATGTATGGATGGAGATCGCAGTTGGCCCCTATAGCCATGACAATGGAGGTCAGTCAGGATAGCAGGGGGGAAGGATTCCTCCTTTTTATCTCCATCTGCAGCTCCTCTAATCATTGTCAGTGTGGGTGTTGATCCCCTGTCAGATCGGAAGTCCTGCCAGAGGGGTTTGCACCTTCCAAATGCCCCTTTGATTGTTCTGCCTTTAAATATAAACCTCATTCTTTTGTTTCATTAACTTACATTTAAAGTGCTCGCATCCCCTGACAATTGCATGTTGTATTACTGAAGCAGGTTCATATTTTATTTATCCCTGCTTAATATTGTTTTTTGAATAGTTGTGCTACCTGCAGGGTTGGCTAGCAGTCATGTTATACTCTTTAATTTCTCTTTGGAATAGATTTTTTATTACTTAGAGTGACGTTTGATTATAATTTTCTTGCCTGAAAGGTCGAAGAACATGCATTAATTCCTCAATATACTAGATGGTAGTTATAATATCTTTAGATTAGTCTCCAATATTGTATCTGAATGGCATAATTGAATTGTTTGTTCATATAATGTGAGGTCAATTTGAAATGCTGGTGTCTGAGGGACTGCGCACATCTTCTTGACCAGTTGCATGGCTGAAAGATGCACATGAAGCTTATTTCCTGCATTGCTGTAGAATATGTACATCAATTTCTACCACAGACAGACTCCACATGCATCTTTTCTTATCATCTCTCTTTCGTAGATGAAAATAGAAACAAAGGAGAAAGAAATGCAGCAAAAAGCCTCTTTCAAGCAAATAGGCTGGGGGTGGGGTAGATAATTAATTCTGAGATTAATGTACTGTAGCAGTGGTGTGTTATTAAAACGCTATTTTTAAATTACAGCTCAGAAAGCACCCCCTTGGGATTAAGAGTGTTAGTCACTGATCTCTTAAGTTATGGAGGATCGTCCTACAGTACATGCTAGCATCGCAGGGCTCCTGCTGGGGCGACGAAGCAGCTGCTTTCTGGTGCGTCTTTGTCTCGGCGACTTATTAGAAAGCCCTTTGTTTGAAAGCCTCCATCGATGAAGCAGTAACAGTTTTCAGAAAGTGTCAGCAGCATTGGATGTGCAAGACCCAGTGCTGCCTGAAGCGGCGTCCTGCTTAATGCCTCTTGCTATGCCTGTTGTTAAACACTTGTACGCTAGACTGTGACGCTAAGAAGCCGCGGTGGGTCGAGTCGATGATAACTTTCTAATTAGTCACAGGAGACGTCACACCCACTTTAAACGGTGCTGCTCCACGCGGCTGGAGACACACACACACACACGCCCGCATCCCTGAGAACATTTTCCTCAAGACGCACGCAGACCAGAAAGAGCAGTCGATATTGAAAACAGGAGATTATGACTGACAAGGTCCTGAATAGCTGGCGTGAGGACGAAAAAACAGCATATATCAACAACACCTTCATCCCATTTGACCCCCTATGCGTGCAGAGGGCTAAATGGAAGGGGAACAGGTAAACGCATCTGGGAAGAGCTGGAGATAGATTGATGAGCGGAGAGAGAGGGAGAGAAAGAGAAAGGAGAGAGATAGTGCAGTGTGCTGGTGCTCACTGATGAGCGTGTCTGTGCGTGTGTGCATGTGTTTGTGCTCTTCTGTTTTAACATTGGCAGTGTGCGATGAGCACCTGTGGCTGCTGGCAGCCCATCCGGTGTGTTCTGGCTCTGCAGGGACCTTGAGACCCCGGCGCAGCGGGAGAGACTGGTCTGTCCTGCTAGCCATAATTAGCACAGGCCTGTTGATTCACTCATAATGAGACGCAGTTCATTAGCACTGTACTAATTGGTGGGCTGCCTACTCCACCACCACCAAGCGCCATCCCCTTTCAAAAAAAAGTTTCCACTCGGATCCCATCAGTCCATCAGAGATCTGTTTCCCGCAGACAAAACTTTCCCAGAGAGACGGCTTCATGGCAGATGGGTATCCATTTTCGATTAGATTAAAGTGGATTGTCTTTAGCGAGAACGGATTGGTGTAGCAGACGCTCTGAAAGTGAGTGGCGGCGAAGCGCCTTAGGAAGACGGGCGAGTCCTGGGAGATGATGATGAGGGTCGGCTAATGGTTTTAGCGAAGACAACAGAAACACGTCACGGTACTGATTCAGCCTCAGTCCGGCTGCACCTGTGACAGGCTACCTACGGGCCGTCTGTCATGTCTTCTAGTCACATAGTTATTACAGAGGTCACGGTTCACAGCTATTTGTTCACAGGCATAATCTGTTAAGAGTTTTGTATATTTCTGTGCATGATTTAACATTTAAAACTAAGACTATACCCTAATATCTGTCCTGAAATAGCTGTGCTGGTTGGATCATTGTCACTGTTCCATCAGAACATCGTCATCTTCCTAAATGATAAAATCATGACATCCCACACCTATCATACTGTACACACACACACACACACACACACACACACACAAATACCACTTCTTATGCCATTGTTCTCCTGGCTGTTTGCCTTTACGTGTCTGTTAATTAGTCCTCAAAGCCGAATGATCTGTAGTGAAATGAAGGTGTTCTCTTATGTGATTGTGCCCTTGGTGGGAGCAGATAACTCCCCTTTCTCTTCAGATATAGGATTCTCTGGAGGTCTATCTAGGTCCTCAACTACTGTCAAAGGCTACTACCAGTCTGTACGTGGATCTGCTATGGGCTATGTCCTTCGATTAGGAGCCATCCTGCGCTGTGGCGTCGATGCAGACAGCATGCGAGGGAGAGACTTGTTGTGTTCAGCAGTCTGGATTGTTTATTTCTGCACAAGTGTCCACAAAGCAATCTCACCTCGAGAGTGTGATCTGTCTCTCGTCTGTGCTCGGCTGTGCCGCGTGAGAGGGGCCAGGGCTTCACGAGCGCCGCCATGATGACTCCTCCACCGAGACCCACTCCAACCCGGGCCCCCGAGTGAGCCTGCATCCAAATCAACTCCCTCTGCCGCGCCGAGCGCCAAAACAAGGACTCATAAACTCTCGCCGACCGTCAAGCACTTCATCAAACACAATAACAACAAGCCAAACCCAGCCCTCACCCCCCTCCTCTCTCTCTGCTTCTCCCTTACTTGACACCTCTCCACCCTTCCTCGTCCGCGTCACCGAAGACTGTCTTCGCTCCCCGGCGCTCCCCCTTTGATGTTCTCCCTTCCCTTGCTTCTAAACCGCGGTGCGTCGTGCGTCCTGTCCACACTCCTCATCGCTGGGAATCAAACAGGAAGGATCTTCTCTGTCCCCCCCCCCCCCCCCCCATCTTGTCGTGGTTTTGAACTGAAGGTGAGAGGCAGGGTCTGGGTGATCGGAGCATCAAAGCTGCCAGACAAGCCCAAAGCAGAGGCACCGTACCGGGGGTGTGGGGGGCGTTGCAGTATCAGGGCTAATTACTGTGAAAACACCCTTACCTGCCGTGCCCTCGCCGACACACCTGCGATGACAGGGTGACAAAACTGAAAGTCCCTTTATGCCCCCCCCCCCACCCCGGTTACAGATATAAGAAAAGGTGGGGAGACGATGGAGGATGATGGGGGGATGAGGGGATGAGACAACCGGGCCCCGGAAGAGCAGAGAGCAGAGGATGATGGGGCTGGTTTTCCAGCCTGGTCTGGAGACGTGATTGCGTGATGAAGGTAGGGAAGGAGGGTGGAAGGTTTGCTCTCTTCTCGTCGAGTGCAGTCGTTCGTGTTTTGCAGTCCTATCCACTTTTTGGAAAGTTAGCAGTCAAGCTGTTTCATTTACTCCATTAAGCCATTGTTTCAGAAAGCAGGGGGTGGGGGGGGGGGGGGAAACTTTCCCGGAAAATGCGGTGTAATTATTCACAATCCCAACAATTGGAGTGAAGCTACCTCATTTGGCTGGGTAATTTCATCTTTTTTTGAATTCCTTGCATACATTTGCACATTAATGGAGCCTGTTGTGAGTGACTAGGGAGTGTTTTCCTGTGTGATATCGCTCACAGTGGCTCAGCCCGGTTGGGTGGCTGGCCCAGCTGAGAGACACCATGATTGGTTTTGTTCTCCTTCGTCGTGGAGAGATTTAACACATTCAGTGTTAGTGCCTCCCTCGTCAGTGGTGTTGTCGACAGACACTGAACACTGTGTGTGTGTGTGTGTGTGTGTGTGTGTGTGTGTGTGTGTGTGTGTGTGTGTGTGTGTGTGTGTGTGTGTGTGTGTGTGTGCGTGCGTGTGCGTGTGCGTGCGTGCGTGTTGATGGAGTATGATTCTCCGGCGTGCCCTGTCGAAAGAGAAAACTGATCCACCATTGTCTGTAGTGATATGCGCGTGCCTCTGCTAGTGTTCATACCTTCGCTGTGACCTTCACATCAACAAACCCGGTCCACAAGGACCGATTTCTCCTTCGTGCATCCAAATCCTTCGACTGCAACGCTATTTTCTCATGACTTCCCCCAACTCTCCTTAAGTCTCCCTGTGTCTCATGTTTTCCTCAGGACGGGAGAGCTCGTTGGTGCTGGCTGTAAGATAGAACCGTCAGTGTGTGTCTGTGTCTGTGGCCGGCTCTGTGTTGTGCTGCGACTCTATAAGATTTGCATAAATAAGCTCCCAGCCAGTCCCAGCATGCCCGCGCTGTCGCCCAGGTGCAAGGACATTTGCATATAGAGCTGTGATAGGGCTCCCCTGGGTCTCCTCGGTGACTGTGGAGTGAGTAGGGGGGCCGGCAGCGCCACAAATGAGTTCTGAATTGGAACCTCGCCGCTGCCCTCCATTTTATGTGTGTGCGGGCATGGAGGAAGACGAGGATGGCGACCTGAGGGACGGATAGGGACATGTTTGGACATGTAAACAAGCGGCCACGTAGGAGATTGGGGTTAAATAGATAGATAATCAACAAAGGGGTTTCATCAACAGCAATAATGTGCTATTGATTATCGATACGAGGTGCTGACCAGTGTTTGGTTCATATCTATGTTTGTCTGATGAGTTGTATTCATGCTGTTGATAGGTATTGACCACAATCATGGCATCCTTTGGGAATAACTACTGTACCAAAGTGATGAAACAGTAAAACAGTTTCTGTTATTGCTGCTTTAGAGTACAGCTGCATGTTTTATTCAGCTTAATAGTTTGGGGGACAGAGAACAGGGTCCAATCCTGGTATGTTAGGTAGAGGTCATAGGTTAGCTGAGTATTTCTCTCTCTCTCCCTCCCTCTCTCTATCTCTCTCTCTGTGTCTCTCTCTCTGTCTCTTTCTCTGTCGGTCTCTCTGTCACTCTCTCTCTGTCACTCTCTCTGAGCTCCATGGAGCAGTGACCCTTAGAAAGGGGGTCTATTGGACATCGGCCAGAGGAGCTGCCTGGATATCCTGAAGATGTGACGTTCCTGTATTACTACATCTTAAGATGCAAATATCCTTACTCTGGGCATCCTGTGCAGTGCTATACTGCACTCTGAAAAAGACGCTTAGGTTCTTCGTTCATCCCTGCAGGGAGGTCCAGCTAGAACCTTTTCATCAATCCTTGGTGTCGGTTTGATTCCCGAGTGAGTTATGATAGTAATCTGTTCTGTGCAGAACTGAGAATTACTTGCGAGTCATTTGGAATGTGCTGAATGATCTGTGTCCCTGCGGTTGAGTTGATCTCTCCAAGTGCGGGCCAGTTCTCTGATATCCCCTCCTCTTACAGCGGTCAAAAGGGACTCGGTGGTCTCAATCCTCTCCCAGGGCCCTGATGACCCTGGCACGCAGACAGACAAGGCCGTGTTCTCGTCTGAGGGCCGCCGGTCTCCCCACACTCCACCGCCGGTCTCCCCACACTCCAGCGTGGAGCCGTGCCGGGCGCGTCTCGACCGAGAGTTCCCATTTAGCCATTCTCTGTGATTTCCCTCTCAGGAAACAACCAAATAATTTTCTCATAGACACGCTCATTAACTGGCAGCCCTCGTTCCCTGCCAGTTTCAACATTTGAATATTCCCGTGCCGGGCCTCGGCAAACATCGAAGGTCTGATCGTTCCGACGATGCCAGCGCCGATACGCCAGCAAAGCACTCCAAGGAGAGGGTCCGCCATGCCAGGCTATAAGCAGCCGAAGCTGGCTCTGCTGTTCTAATGCTTTAGACACGACAGGAGAATATGGAGGCATGTAATTATTAATTCACTGAGATCTTTAACACCAGACATAAAGGAGTTACAAATTAGGTAAGGCACGTGAAAATGGATACGTCGAACATCATTATGCAAGTAAAGTGTGAGAATATGATAGTGAGGATATGATAGCCCGTGAGCATTCAAGTGGCTCCAACAACATCTACACATACACACCGCCATCAGTCAGCAGTGAGGTTTGTGTTTTTTTCCGGTGCGAGAGGCAGATTTTTATTTCCCTAATATGTTCCGCCGTAAATCTGCATTGTCTGTGGCCATTGAAATACGGAGAATGAGAGATCAATATAATAGGTTTGGCGCCCAGCCAAAGTCATCCCTGACAATGTACGCGGCAGGCATTTGAAATCATCGGTGCATAGCCGCGCGTTCGGGGGATAAAAATAATTCCTCGCCTCTTTGCCAGGGAGCGGGAGGCACAATGCCCAGGTCTGAAGGGAGGGGTGCCACATGGGTCTGCAAATTGGCTCAGGCGATCAGACACGGGCATCTCATTCTGTGAAGAAGGGGGGTGGGGGGGTGGGGTTGGGAGGGAGGTTGGGGGGGGGGGGGTATTTCAATGATTTCCCTAACCTGGCACAGCCTAGGATGAGGATGACTGCACTGGAGAAGAATTGCAGAGGGTTTATTTGGCTTTATGTTCGCTTCTTTATTGGGGGAGAGAGTGGAGGCATTTGGGGGGGGGGGGGGGGGGGGTTGTCTGTCTGTCGTCATGCAGCTTCCGACTCAGGCGGTTTCAAAAGAGAGGGGAAGGGAAACAAATTATGTCTCCCTCCAATCTTTACATTTTTAAGAATTAGCCCTAGATTATTTGAATATTTTGGGGGCTATTCCTGATGTGTGAAATCAGGCGAATATTTTAGTTCCAATATATTATGCTGCTGCTGTCCAATATCATCCATCTCTGTCAGGAAGCCTGAAGTTAGATGTCAGACTGTAGAGCATCTCCACACAATTATGAGGAAATTCATAAAAGGGGTGTCAAGGTTTAAACACCCAGCACTAGCAGAGAGTGTATGTATCTCTCACTCACTGACACACAGACACACACACTCACATGCACACACACTCACACATGCACACACCCACCCACACACGCACATACACTCACATACACACACACACACACACACTCACTCTCTCTCTCTCTCTCTCTCTCTCTCTCTCTCTCTCTCTCTCTCTCTCTCACACACACACACACACACACACACACATACGTCCCTACCTTTGGCCCCCTGCAGGCTGTGCTGGTGCAGAGGAAGCCACTGCGGGAGTGCTAGATTAAAAATGACAATCACTCTGGGTACACCACAGGAAACGCAGGTGCCTTTGTTAAGAGACACCCGGCGCTCTAAAGGGCCTAATTATCTGCTGTTATTTTGGCAGTTATCAAGCATAGAATAACTCTCCTACCCACACGGCGAAAAATTACACGCTTCCATGCAGCGAGGTATTATGTCGAGGCGTTCTTTTGACAGGGCGCTATGTAAATGCGGTCTCCGGCTTTCCCTCTGTGTCTTGTTGTAGACACGCCTGCATGAAGGTAGAAATGTCTTTATAACATGACCAAGTGGTCAGGTCTCAGTCCAAACGCAAATACCCGCCGTCAGCCCTGCGCGGGCGGAGAAGGCCACCCAAGAACCAGGGAGCCTGCAGATTCCCCGTCTGATGAAAACCAAGCACGGACGACATCTGCGAGGAAGCGGAGAGTGACGAGAGTGACGGTGAAGACCGAGGACTGGTAACCGTCTGCTCCGTGAGGCTAGGTGGCACTGTTGGGCATGCTTTCACCGCACACGCTCACACACACACACCACACACACACGCTCACACACACACGCCACACACACACCACACACACACACGCTCACACACACACGGTCACACACACACGTTCACACACACACGCTCACACATACACGCCACACACACACGCTCACACACACACACCACACACACACACGCTCTCACACACACGCTCACACGCACGCGCACACACACATATGCTCACACACACACGCTCACACACACACGCTCACACACACCACACACACACATACGCTCACACACACATACGCTCACACACACGCTCACACATACACGCTCACACACACACGCTCACACATACACGCTCACACACACACACCACACACACACACGCTCACACACACACGCTCACACACAAACCACACACACACACGCTCACACACCACACACACGCTCACACACACAAGCACGCGCACACACACATACGCTCACACACACGCTCACACACACACGCTCACACACACACACCACACACACGCGCACACACACACACACACACCACACATACACGCTCAGACATACACGCATGCGCACACACACACACATACTCACACACACACTCACACATGCACGCACGCGCGCACACACTCACACATGCATGCACGCACACACACACATACACACACACACTCACTTCCACTAACACCTACCCTCCTCAGCTCATGAACAGATAATTGGACAGTTTTATGGAGGATATGAACTCTGAAGGGGGAACTTATGGCATGTTATTATCAGCATTCAGCATGGAGCTCATATGGACGAACACAAACAGAAAACATCCGGCGAACAAAGAAACCCCTGCTTGAAAAAGAAATAGCTCTATTGACAGAAAACACTGTAGGACTGTAGATTTAACACGGATGTTACCTTACACCCACAGATCTGCTCTGTCCAATGTGTATGTTTGTGAATTTACAGTATATGTGTGTGCATGTGCGTATGTGAATTCATGTGTGTGTATCTGTGTGCTCACACACCTATGTGTGTACACGCACGTCCCAGTATCGTACGTGCGCACGTTTTTATTTTATGTGTGAGTGAGTACGTGTATGTGAATGTGTGTGTGTCCGTGAGTGTGTCTGTATGTGTTTTGAGGCGGACGTGTAGCTTGGCCTCCCCCCGGTGGAACCCTCTCTCTGTGGAACCCTCTCCGGTGATGGGGGAGGCGGGTTCTGTTCGGCTCCTCTCTCCCCGGTCGGCGGCGGGGCCTGTTGTACTGTGGCGGCGGGGCCTGTTGTACCGCACAACGCTAGCGTTCTCTCTCGTGGCGGCGGGCGGATAACAGGAGGTCCGCCCGCGTTCTCGCCGCCGCGGCGGATCACGTGACGCCGCCGGGGCCCGCGGGAAGACGAGGACTTGTAATTGAAATGAATACGGAGGAGAGGAGCGTCCCTGTAGACAGCCCAAACACTCTCCCCCTCTACCCCCCTGTCCTCCTCTCTCTCTCTCTCTCTCTCTCTCTCTCTCTCTCTCTCTCTCTCGCTCTCTCTCTCGCTCTCTCTTTCTCTCTCTGTCTCTCGCTCCCTCTCTCTCTCTCTCTCTCTCTCTTTCTCTTTCTCTTTCTCTTTCTCTTTCTCTCTTTCTCTCTCTCTCTCTCTCAGCGAGGTGTATTCAGGGCCTGTAGCGGGCACCGCCAGCCTCTGTCGGGGCAGAGCCGTGTCCGCGGGCCCGATCGGAGGCGGCGCGGTCGGGGAGACGAGCGCTCAGCGCAGGGCGGAGGAATGGGGACAGTCCCCCGCGGGTCTCTCTCTGGCTCTCTCTCTCTCTAACTCCATCACTGTTTCTGTGTCTTGATAAGCTAGCGTTCTCTCTCTGACTCTCCCTGTCTCTTTCTTTGTCGTCTCCTTCGTCGCTCCCTCTTTCTCTCTCTGTTGAATGAATCATCTCTCTCTCTCTCTTTCTCTCTGTTGAATGAATCATCTCTCTCTCTCTCTCTTTCTCTCTGTTGATGAATCATCTCTCTCTCCACTCTTTCGTCCTCTTTGTCTTCGTCCCTCCATTTAGAGGAGTTAGTGCGCGGGTTAGTCAGGATACAGATCGTGGGATTCAGTTTCTTTTCCTATCTCTTCCTGTCTCTTTATCAGTGGTCTCTCTCAAACACCAGCGAACCCTTCTCCTTCTGTCCTGCTCTTGCTCTGTCTGTGTTTCAACAGGGCGTGTGTGTGTGTGTGTGTTTGCGTGCGGAGCTGGAGGACATATTTTTACACCGCGGCGACACTGACGACGGTAACTGACACGACGGAATCAACCTTGAAGTAGGTCTTGTGTAAGGCTTTGACACATAAACACACACGCACACCTGTACCCCCTTGCTTCTTCACACCCACTCTCAGCCTTTTGATGGCATCTGTGGGGGCAACAGCAGCATCGTGCCCCCCCCCTCCGTTGCCCCATATACCCCAGTGCACCCACACTCTGAGAACCAGGCCTACGTCAGCTCCGTCAGTGCACCTGCAGCCCTTGCATTCCAACAATCCCACAATGCCCTCTGTCTGACTGACTACAAGCCTCTCGGGTTCTACGTCTGTGTTCGTTCTCTCTCTCTCTCTCTCTCTCTCTCTCTCTCTCTCTCTCTCTCTCTCTCTCTCTCTCTCTCTCTCTCTCTCTACCTTTCTCTCTCTCCTCTGTCTCTCTCTCAAGTGGATACAAAGGGGATTTCTTGTTCCTTGCTGTCCCTCTCTGTCTTTCTGTCCCATTCACCCTCTCTACCTACCTACCTACCTACCTACCTACCTACCTACCTACCTACCTACCCACCCACCCGCTTCCTACCTACCTACCTACCTACCTACCTACCTACTTACCTACCTACCTACCTACCGTACCTACTTACCTACTTATCTACCTACCTACCTACCTACTTACCTCCCCCCTCTCCCTCCCTCTCTCATACATATTATTTATTTTATAACTGAGGCCTCAATTGGAATTCCTCTTCTCCATCAGTCACACAATGGGTTTCCTCCACAGTCCACCACAAGGTCTTTTGGTGCACATCAGGGCACAGTAACGCCACAATAAATACCACTGTTTTGGCAGCCTTACCCTCCTAGCCCTCCATTTAAATTCCCCTGGACCAGGAAAGTGACTATCAAAAGATGATTACCGTTTGCTCCTGTATGTGTGTCTGTTATGCCGCAACAAGTCACAACTATGTCATTTTTACGAAGATAAAACAATATAAAAAAAATAGCAGCATTAGTATTGAGTGTGAAACTTGGCAACTATCCTTCAGCAGGGGACAAATGTGTATTTCGGGTGACATTGGTGACCATGTCCAGCAGACCAATTAGCCCTTTCTAAATCTGGCCTACAAAGAGCAGGCCTGAGTATCGCTACAACTCTCCGCCTGCTACTCCCCCAATTATTCCTGCATAAGCAGATTGTGGTGAACATCAAACCAGAGACGTGATGACTTGCGTGCGGGCTGCCTCCAGCGGAGTTCTCTTTCTTTCCCAGCATTTGATCTCATATTGTAATCCCAGGTGTTCTGAATAATTTATAGGATACAGCTTCTCGTTAAACAATAATTTATATGTGTCTATGAAAATTGATTCTACTGTAACACGTCTAAATAATGAGAGGATGCACTGTTTCAGTTGAGGGAGGGAGATATACAGACCATATACAGGAATACAAGTACATCATGATAATAATAGTAGCAATATTTGTAATGATGACTATCATAACACAAACATTAAAATATATTTGTATTATTAATAATAAGAATGTTATTACTAGTGTTGTTACTATGAATATTGTTATGATAATATTTATAATAACGGTATTAATATTAACAAAGTTATTAATAATAATGATAGTAATAATACAAATAATAATGGATACTTACAATCATAACAGTGAATATATTTTCTGGTAATTTTCTTATCTCAATCTTTCTTATCTTTCTGTGTTAAGTTTTATTCATTAAAAATTAAATTCCCATGATGTACCTCAATTTAATAGTAAGCAAAATACTAACTCATTATAACCTATATTCTAGTTTTGCATGCCGCCACATTGACTTTAATGTGGAGTAGAGGTTATGAACCCCCCAAAAAACTATGTCCAGTTTTGGTTCAGAAAATCCCGGTGGGCTCAGTGAATATGTTGTAGGAGGAACAGTTACATCCCTCGCCTCTCTTCACATCCAGATTGTGCAATAATGCATTTTTCTATTCATATCCACTTACCAATTCACATGGGAGGGGCACTCTCATGCATGATATATTTATTGTTAATGCAGAAGCTGTGTACCGCCCAGTGCTGCTGCTAATGTATTCTCAGAAATGATACCAGTGATTCTTTCTAAGATGGTACAATCAGAAGACTTATATGAGAAAGATTGGTGGCAAATGAACACAAAACAGAGCAAGGTTCCAGAGTTCACATGTCACCATGGTTCCTCAGGAAAGAGGACACACACACAAACACACACACGCACACACACACTCACACTCACACGCACGCACACACACACACACACACACACACGCACACACACACACACACACACACACACACACACAGTGTTTACTACTTCAGAGATATACTGTTCATGTATAGTAGGATGTGTTAAAGACATGTTACAATCAACAGTCCTGTGTTCACGTGTGCCTTGATAGACTCCTATCTCATCAGGTGAAGTCTGCTGAGCATTTACCCAGAATATCCAGTTACATGTCATTCATTACTATGTTATTATTTCAGCGAGCAGAAAACATGAACCTTAATCCTGTACATCAATTGTATATGGAACAGCTCCAGTGGTTAAAACAAAAAGTCATGTAAATGTATTTTTCCCAGTTTGCTTGCTGCATGGAAATACATGCATTTACAACTGAGCTGTGGTGAACGATACCATATCATTTCAGTCATTTAAATTCTCAATCTCTTTGTGAATGCAATCAACAACAACAACAACATAAACAGCATGCAGCAGGTACAGTAGGCCTGGTACTGTAGAGCCACTCATGAATATCTGCAATATCAAAACCAGCGTTACAGACTAAACGAGCAGCAGAGAGGTTAGTCCTTGTAAATAAAGATCAATAGATTACAAAGATCATGTTCAATACAGAACTCGAGAGTAAGCAGACTCTTGTTGTAGTTGGGACCCCTCCAAAGAAGACAATGTGCTAGATTTCACAGGAAATGCAGGGCCTGTGCGTGCAACAGTAACAACACTCCCCTGATGCCAGTTGCTCTGACACTTTCAGTGTTGATCTGTGTGCAAGAGAGCCGCTGACGCCGTTTCACAGGAAGAATACTGCACATGGAAGCAAAAGCTTCAGTTCACAGCCTTGTAGTCAATATGCTTTTTCTCTTTTCTTTTAGTAAATGCATTGAGAGTTTAGTGGCATCGTGGACCTTCCCCCCATCACAGGGATTTTACAGTTGCTTAAACTGAAATAACTGACATTAAAACATATAAAACTCCCTCATTAGGGACAAGATTCGAGATGTCATCGCAATCACACAAAATCAGAAAAATAAGATGATAAAACATAGATTAGCATTTTAGGACTGCCCGCATCTAGCACATCATTCTGCTTCAAAGAAGAAAAAGATAAATGATGATGCCATTAAAAGTGAACTAATTAAGGAATGCTTCTTTTAAAAACTCATTAACTGCACCCTCATTTACATAATGATGCATATTAATTAAGTTTTAATGAATCTGAGCTTCCATCAAGTCTCCTCTCCTTGGCAGTGGAGCGATCTCTGCAAATGAATAAACACTGCTCTTAAGTATATTTCTCACCACCAGTGGGAAAGAGGTTTTAAACAATTGCAAACAAAAAAAGAACTCAAGACCAGAAGCAGATGTACACACAATTCTAAGGTTAAAAAATATCAAACACAAAGTCTGTATAAACTGTATTAGTAGTATGTGTGCATTTACAGAGTTTATGCATTTACAAAAAGTAATGAATCACATATTGAGCATTTCATTAAAGAAGGAAAAACAAAAACATAAAACTCATCACTTTCAGTAAAAGCTGTTTTTTTTTATTTTTATGCAGTAATGTAAGTTGAGGTATATGGTAGTTTAATGAGATGCATTTTAAATTAGAGCACACGTTTCACTTTGCCAGCTGGTACCTCAGGTGCCCCCCCTCCCTCCCTGCCCACCAACACACACACACACACACACACACACACACACACACACACACACACTTCTCCTTCCTGTACGACAACACATAAGGATTATTTCACACAAACAGCACTCACAACACACACAGGCACTGCATGGCACCGAGGTTCCCTTTTTATTTTTTTATTAATTTATTTATTTCTCTCATTGTAGGGCAGGCAGTATGATATGACCCTGCATTCTTTCCAATTCTTTTTTGGCATTATAATGAATGTCATAAAGATCATTTAAAAGCATCCCCTACAGAAAAACTAATCCCTATTAATCCTAATTCTACAATTTATCCCCAGAGGCAACAACAACAACTTGAACCTGTTTTGTTTGTTGTTACATCTCATTGCGTCTCACTAGTAAATCTGGCGCTCCTCTCCTGTGGCCGTTGGTCCAAGGGTCATGGTGATCAGATGAGCTGAACTAGAGGGAGAGTGTGTGTACCCGTGTCGGTGAAACTAGGAAGCAGATGCCTGTTAATTAGGGGAAATGTGACGGACAAGATTTGATCAGCGGGGTATGGGCGACTCCCACTGCACGGCAGCTGTTGCCAGGGGCGTCGGGGGGGCGCGTGTGCCCATCCCTACAGGGCACCATGGCATACCGCAGGCTCCCTGGCAGCCGTGGGCGGGCTGACATACCACCGCACAGACATGGAGCATAATACAGTTTGAACACTCTTCTGTCTGTCTGTCTGTCTGTCTGTCTGTCTGTCTGTCTGTCTGTCTGTCTGTTAAGTTTATCTGTCTGTCTGTATGTTAAGTTTATATGTCTGTCTGTCTAAAGTTTATGTCTGTCTGTTTGTTAAGTTTGTCTGTCTCTGTCTGTTAAGTTTATCTGTCTGTCTGCCTGCCTGCCTGTCTGTCTGTCTGATCTGAGTTCATTTGTGCACAGCTCTCTGCCCACCACCCTAATCTATTTACTACTTTTTACTATAATTCTCTCTTAAAATGTCCGTCATCTTTCCTGTCATTCTCCAGGTATAGAGATGGGATCAGCATGCTGGGAGCTGACAGACAGACATCTGACTTATTGAACTCTCACAACAAAACGTTTCCTGATTCAACATCGTTAGTTGTCCATTAACTGGAATAATAGGAAATCATGTACCTTTTACACCAGATAAACATGTGGTGTAATGATATCGACATTGAGTGAATGTGCATGCACCTTAAACAGCAATCAAGCATCATTCATACAGTTAGAATCAAGATCACAGAGTTGGTTCCGCGTTACTGATACATTTCTTGGAAATGGGTTTGCTACATGTACTTCTTTCTTTCAACAGTAGACTTGGCTACAAAATGAAGAAGCACATGGCAAGAAGTAGCCTATGTCCCAACGTATCTTTCTCTAATCAATGGTTTCAAATCTGGTAGACAATCATCATTTAACACTCACTCTTCAATTGCTTTCTTTAATCTATCTCTAAATAGGCCAGTCCTGTCGATCAGGGCTGTTTCTTATGTTCACCCGAGACTTCAGGTGTTTCAACAATAGCATGTAAAAAAAAAAGGAGAAAAGATACACTTTCTCTCCTATTCTCAAATCCCCGCAGAGATACACCAAAGGTATCAAACTGAAGAAAGAGAAGCAGTAAACCCAGGCGGTGATGAATAATTTGAATGTGGAAATGAAGCTGTTTCAGGAGTGAGTGAGATACCGCACAAGCAGCAGCCATGGGGAGGAGAAGACAATTAGGTCACCCAAAATAAAACGCAATAAGCCAGTAACTTTTTCTTAGAGTTGTCAAATGCAATATGTTTCAATACCAGCAGATTTTTTTTATTTGGTATTGAAAAAAGAGAACAGGAGTGAAGGAGACTTATGGAATATATTTATGATTTATGTTAAAAAATATTGTTTCATTTAAATTTCTTAACTATAAAAAAAAAAGATAAAGCAACATGTCATCAGCATGTTCGGCCTAATGAAATACAAAAGGTCATTGAGGAGACAGCAACTAAGGTTTATCGAGTTCAATTAGACTAAATTGAACTTGACCAGATATTTTTCACACCAATGACAGCATACTTTACGTAGCCCATATGGAAGCCAGCTACGGTGGAGCACATGTGGCTGCCACACCACACTCCGAGCCTTAGCGACAAAACTTTACTAGGGAGAAAGTTTACGAACCCTCGCTGCTGTGACAAAAAGTCAACAAACAGCATCGATGTTCGAGACACCACACAGGAAGGAAGGAAGGAAGGAAGTAAGGCTCCTCCGGATAGAAATTGAGAGAAAGAGAGAGAGAAAAGGGAGAGAGAGAGCAAGAGAGAGAGAGTGGTGGCATGTCTCCAGGTGACAGATATGTCACACCTCCTAAAGCCCTGTGGCACAATTATACCTCTGTCGCTCTGAAAGAAGAGAATGAGGGAGTGCGAGAGAAAGAGTGAGTGAGAGGAGAAGAGGAGAGGAGGAGGAAGGCAGGGAGGGAGGGAGGAGGAAGGGTGGGGAGCTGCTTTAGTGTGAGAAAGCCATCAGAGCTTCTGGCTTATTCACAGAGACAGCCCAAGGGAAGCCTCTCGCTCTTTTAACAAAGCCTTCCTCCTCTTTTTGAATATGGCTGCCTGGGTGCGCAGCAGTCAAATCCTCTGGGCTTCCTTCCCCCCCACCCTCTCTCTCTCTCTCTCTCTCTCTCTTTCTCCCCCTCAGCCATTTGAGGATGCCTCGGAAACTTTTCTCTCAAACATCAGGCCGTGATGCTGATGTGTCAAATGAATAATCAAATGCCACTGTGGCCAAAAAAAGAGGTCGACTTGGGAGTGAGGATAGTTGATGGTTTAATGTCGAACTCAAACAAGACATCAGTGGAGGGCGCCCGGAGGTCTCTACAGTGAATCTGATATCAGCTAGTCTTTTTCTTTTTGGCCCATTTGTTTTATCTGGTATTTTGATCATTCTTGCCATCTTTATGGTTGCCTCACACCGGGAACAATACACATCTACGATCTATATTCATGCAATTGAGAACAGAAAATGTAAACAAATTACCTATGTTCTGGTATCTTTATTGAATGGGTGTTTATACATGGCAAGTAACACTAATACCGGTTATTTGGTTAAACTGAGTATGTGAGTTTCTTGATTGAAATACTCAGACTTGTTTTTTACAGGGAATTAATGTACCACTTTCCAGGCTCATTAGCTGTTTCTATATTAGCTCTTTCTGACTTATAAATGCAGTGCCCGTCAGGGGTCCGTGCACGCTTTGCGCGTGACCGAGACTGTAGTCTGACTCAACAGATGCAGGTTTTGAGGATAAGCCTTGTCATTTGTTTACTGCTGCCCAATCAGTCGCAACGGAATAATGTTGTCAGCCCAATCAGATTCAATCCAGACTACGTGAGACAACAACAACCTAGCAACCGCTCGCCAAATACGATTGTGACTTGTTTAAAGAATTATGTTTTTTTCCCCCTATCTCATGGTAATGAGTCCAGCCAGATCTTTCTCAAGCACTGGCACAGCCTAAACGAAGTGTGGCGATACAGTAGGTCTGGCTAGGTGAGACTACCGTACAACTCTTAAAAAATCCTTATAAAGGCCATTGCAATGCATTATTAAATTTTTATTAAATGCACTAAATAAAATGAATTTACTCATATAAATGAAACAACTCCCCTTCCTTAGCAGTCTTTTGAACAAATAAACTCAGCAGAAAGTGACAGTTATGGGTGTCAGGTGTCAATTGACAACAAAGGAATATGGATCATCCGGACGCCAATTATTTTAATGATTTGCCAGCAGAAGACAGGTTGACTTACACTAATAAGGTAACGCTTAGCAATGGTGTGAGGTGCAAGTGTAGGCTACTTATTTCCTCTGCAGCTTCCCCTAATGAAAATGCATTTTTCATGGCATGGCCCCTCTAAAAATATTCTGGAATTTTTGAACTAGGGCCTCATTTTCGACTTACCTGTGATGTTTTTGGCTGATGGAGATCATTTTCAGTTAATTCCATGCTGTAGATAGCTTTGGGTCGTTCCAATTTCCACTGGTGGCTAATGCTAGTGCAACACAATGAAGTCACGTTAGCCTGTCCAAAAAACACCCCCGCACCCAAAAACAAATTAAATATGAGCAAAGTCTCTCAGGGATTCTTTTGTGTCTATTTACCATCCGTTTTGAATTCAAACTATTGTGTAATCCCTTCTGGTTTGGGGACCTATGTTTCTGTCGCTCATGCTCGGACTTTGTTGACATTGACAAGTGCTGGCTCTAGATGGATCTAACTGAGTGTTACTCCACCTGCCGACTCACAGACAGAAATATAAGTTCCACAAACCAGAACGGATTACATGATAGTTTGAATGCCCTAGTTCAAAAATTCCAGAATATCCCTTTAAGAGACATGAGCCAGACAGACATGAGACCTCTTCTAATTGCTAGCGCCACAATGTATTATACAGTTGCTTACAGTCAACTAAACCAAACTGTACCTTAATTCACGAAGTCCCCTGCCATTACACTCGGTTCTATGAAGGTGGTATACTGCTGTCTCTGTAGCATTGATAACAGTGGAGCATAGCCCTATCTTGACGCTCTGTAGCTAGCTAGCTAGCTTATACGTCCATCTTCCCTGTAAACCTTCGCTCTGTTACCCAGTGGAAAGACAAACATAACTACAACATTCAGTTGTAATGCATATGAAACATATTCTGTTGATTAGGTATTTTGACCTTTATTCCAACTGTAAGCTACAGCAGAATGCTAATGGCAGACCAGCAAGCCCCTGGTAGCATGTAAGGAGGCGCACCTTGGTTTATGGGGTTGACCGTGACACTGGACTGCAGCGTATCCTGCCGCGCGGAACTACTTTTTACTGACAGCGCCCTGAATTCCGCTCATCCAAACGGGACACTGCACCTCCTTCGGTCCTGAGCAATACACCTTCCACAGATCAACTTCATACAGCACCGGGTTCTCGAGATAATTGTGCCACAGACATAGAGACATGTGCCATTTTAGTTGGATGGTGAGTAAAGTGAATCTGATCCGGAACTCAAACAATGCATAAAGAGATCCGAGGCAGAGAGGACGTCGAGCTCACTCTCCAACTAGGTCAAACTGTCGCAGGAACAAAACACAACAGACCTCAAGTTTGCAGAAATCATTACAGGAAAACAAACTTGTCACTTGCCTGACACTGTTTTGCTTCCAAAGCAAGAGAGGCTGATAATAACAAAAAAAAGAGAAAATAAATCTCCATTGCAAATTAGCCCCGTGGTTGTGAAGTTTCCCTTGTTTGAAATGCATATCAAAACCAGCGGAAGCCACAACTTACCTTGTCATTGACATCAGGGGACAGAAGAAATGTGCCTTCTCTTTGAGAGTGCAGTACGATTGTATACACAAGCCCCACAAAGGCACATAAACCAGAGGCACACATTCATAAAATATAGATCTGCTTCTTTGTCTTTCTTTAAGATCTTAGACAAATAGTGCCGATGCTTGGAGGACAAAGAGAGAAGGTTATTGGGAGACAGAAACACAGGAAAGATCTCAGCCTGGATGTCTTGTTTCATTGGGCTTAAATCAGTTAAGATATTTGATTTTGCATTGATTATGAAACAGGATTAATGTTAAAATAGCATTAAAATGCTACTTCCAGCACTTTTCAGTCAAGGTTAAAATGTTATCGATTCAGTGTCATCAGCTGGAGCCCTTCCTATGACACAGTCAATGTTGACTCAGCATATTTCTCACGTAAAACAGAATGAGAAATGATAACTTGACCAAAAACACATTTCAAACATTGAGTTAGTCTCGTAACCTGCATATCCCTATGGGGACTGTATATCCCCATTCCAGCCATTACAACCAGTGTGTAACCAGTTCATTAACACCGTCGCCTCCGTCGCCATTGACCGCTTGTCCACTTGAGGAGCCAGCGGTTCGTCCCTGCTCCCCCCAGCCTGGGTGCCTGGTCTCTGGGTGTGATTGGCGGCGGCTCCCCTACCCCTACAGGGAAGAGCGACGGAGCCCCAAACACAAGGTCACGTCCAAGGAGAATCAAGCCAATTACTATGCAGATCAGAGCTGATGCCGTTTAAGGGGATTGCTCCGATGCAATCACATTAGCTGGCCAGAGACGAATCTGTAGGCTGACCCCAATCACCGGGGCTGCAGCGGCGAGGTCAGGCAGCGCGGAGCACTCACTGACGGGGATGTTTTCTTTTACAAAACACTTTTTTCTTATCTCGCCCGGCACGTGATGATCAAGCCAAACAAGAGGCCGGACACGCGTGCACTCGCATATATATTCACCACATTGTCATTCACACGTGGAGAAGTGCACGCACACACACACACACACACACACACGTAAACACAGATGCATGTCAAAGGACAGAGACACGGCGGACAGAAAGACGGACATCTACGCGTGCACCCCTCTCCCCTTCTTTTACGATCTTTCTCTCCTATTCCCTCCTCCTGAAAGTGGTGAACGCTTGTTTATGATAGGCCGCGGTCTTGGAGGGCAGATTGCAATTTACTCTCTCCCTGTGGTTGAGGTGTGTGTCCAGGTTGTAAATATGCCTCTTCGCCCTCCGTCTCTCTCTCGCCCTCTCTCTCTCTCTCGCCCCCCCCCCCTCTCCCGCCTGCCCATGTGGACAGTAATGAGAGTGACTGTGATCAGGTCGCCTCAGTGTTCCAGGAGAATTCTCACTTGAGCCCACTGGCCCATAATGGAATCTGCATCTAATGCATACATAAATCACACTTCTTTCAGGACATTTTCATATGCATAATGTCTTTCATCCTCTCTCTTTCCACCAGATGAGTTTTGTGTGAGGGGGGGGGGGGCGGAGGGGAGGTGGGGGCCCTTCTTCTTCTTTTTTACCTCTTTCTTTACCTCTTTTTTTGTCTTTTCCAGATAGACTGTTGAGTCTCTAATGCTCTCTATCTATCTGTAGTGCTGACAGACCAGCTGAGTGGAGAAGGTGTTGAGATGGAGGAGATCTCCTCTTATAGGTGTCTGGAAGACAGCTGTTCCTGTTGTCTCTCTCTCTCTCTCTCTCTCTCTCTCTCTCTCTGTCTCTCTCTCTCTCTCTGTCTCTCTCTCTCTGTGTGTGTGTGTGTGTGTGTGTGTGTGTGTGTGTGTGTGTGTGTGTGTGTGTGTGTGTGTGTGTGTGTGTGTGCTAGTACACAAGAGAGGAATATCACATGTGTAAGTGTATGTGTGTATTTTTCGTGTAGGTGTGTGGAGAGAACTGGAGACGAGAGAGAGAGAGAATCCTGATATGTCAGGTGGACTTCAGGAAGATGTGAGACGGACAGTTGATCTGATATCTCTGTCCCTGTCTCTCTCTCTCCCTGTCTCTTTCTCTCTCTCTCTCTCTCTCTCTCTCTCTCTCTCTCTCTGTCTCTCTTTCTCCTCTGGGGCTTTGTTATGTAAATGCGGACGGATGTAGCAGATTTTCAGTGATTTTTCATCTGCTGGTGACGAGAGATAAAAGGCGAGTGACGAGGTGTCGCCGTCGTCCCCACTGTTCGCCTCTCACTCACTAACAAGCCTCCTTGTTGTACCTCCGCCATCTTCCCTCACCTCCATTTGCATCTGCAAGCCGTCACTTCATTCGTCCTTCTCAAAGTTTATGCTTTCTCGTTAGGGCCACGGAGGTGTGAGATTAAAATGTTGGGGACACTTTCATTTTCATACGCATACATACACATGTGCACACTATGTATGCGTGTGTGTGTGTGTGTGTGTGCGTGCATGTGTGTGCGTGCGTGCGTGCATGTGTGTGCGTGTCTGTGTGTGTGTGTGTGCGTGCGTGTAGGTTTGGGTGCGTGTGTGTATATGTGTGCGTGCGTGTGTCCTCTCACGTGTGTGTGTGTGCAGTAAAGGCGATATTAGCGTGCAGCACCTCAGTCTTATTTATTTATCGGAGCTCCTCTTAGTGAGCAGCAACCTTCCGTAAGGGCTCAGCATCTCTTCAGATGATACAAGCTGCCATATCAGCAGAGGCTAACCCATTCTTAATCACATTTGCATTTTTATTTTGAGAGATTCCTCAAACGTTTGCATTATCCAGGATTTATGATGAGCTCTTTCGACTGATATTCCATCAACTTCACTCATAAAGAAGGCTCTCCATAACTCATATGCTAGAGGAATATGCTGCCCCCCTGAAGTAATTAGATAGCCCGATTCTGATATGGAAAGTTGGAATAAATCACTTTGTTTATGAGTACTGAGGCCTTGGAAACAGTGGAGTCAGAGGTAGGGCCATTCACACCATGCAAAATAAGAGGGAACCATTTAACTCTTTAAGTATGGACTCCTATTTTAGATGCAATACTCTTTTTGAATATTATAATTTGGATATTATAATTTACATCTCAATGACCTACAGTACCTTCACCAGGCCATGGATCGGTTAAGAGTTAAATGTTTCTGAATTGTATCTTAACTATCAAATGTAATTTGCTTGCATGCAACCAATGATGTTTTGTACACAATGTAACAGTTTCAGAGATCAAACTACGTGAATGTCAGTCAAATGTAATCCCTTTACAGTAAAATCTCTACTACTGTGGCAACAGTGCTTTTAGGAGAACAATGTCTCATAACCAAGATACGTACATATGAATATGTGTGTAATCTGTTTTTGTGTGTGTGCGTGTGTGGTGTGTGTGCATGTGTGTAAGTGCACGTGTGTCTGTCGGTTTGTCAGTGTATGGTTGTGCGTGTGTGTTTGTGTGTGTGTGGCTGCATCAATGTGTGTGTGTGTGTGTGTGTGTGTGTGTGTGCACCTTACTAGGTACCTTATGAGAAGGAGAGAATAACAATCCAGTAAAATCTCAGAGAGCCCAGCCCATCGGGAGTGAGGGTCAAAATACACCAGTTTTACAAAATAGAATGTTTATTTTGTTTACACTCAGAATAAATCAATAAATACCCTCTATAACAATCAGAAAGGCATTGAAATTCCAATCAAATAACCAACGTGTGATTTGTGCTAGCCATTTTGTCACATTACAGTAAAATGTTCAATTTGACAGCTACTTCCGGTTTTGACACATGATCGGTTGACCAGACTTATTGGATCTCTGAGGTTCTACTGTGCGACTACCAAAAGAATACAATCTTTTTGAACATGGACAAATGACTTTTGATGTGTCTGAAACAATCTCTCTAGGCAAATGTCATTGTATTAAAATTAATCTTGGAACCCTGTGAATGCAAAATCTTCTCTCAATGCAAAGTGGATGTTTTTGACTAATTCTCAGAGAAATGAATCAAGCAGCGTTTTATTAAAAAATGATTTGAATATTCAAATGAACGCTTGACTGATCTTTTGTTTAAGCCTCTCCCTGTCACTGGTTATTAGCTCAAGATGCTGGAAAGTTTCTCATATTTTGGTGAATTTCACAATCGAGTTTATGCTGGAGAGGGGTTTAATCAAGTTTTATTTACATTGAGTCATTTCCATTTGGTTCCTCCTAAAACGAGCATGGACTTGACATTTTGAACAAACTTTGCCGCTTTATAGACATTTGCAAATTTTCCAAACGAAACCCACACAATAGAAACTGTAATCACATCACTATTTACCAAGATGTAATTGGCTATCTTCAGAAGAAAGGTATTGGATACAAGACTTCAACTTATTTGAACGGGAATATGGCACGGTATCAAGCTCTGAGTGTAATTCAACATTACTTGGAGCAATTAAGCATTATACTATGGAATTACATTACACAGCAATTGACACATCAAAACAAGCTGTGATTGCAGTATTTGCCCCAGATAACAACAAAAAAGATTCCAAAGTTCACAGTTATAGCTGCCCCCCCCCCCACACACACACACACACACACTCTTAGAGAGATGTGTGATGAATACGTGAAGCCATTGTTCATAAGGGATCGAGATAATACATGCCGACTCATAAGAAAAAAGGATTAAAAGCCAGATTGATTGTTTTTTTTTGCATGAAGAGAAGTTCAGTGATGTTGAACAAGCGAAATTCTGTGCAGTGATTCAAAAAAGGACAAGTTGCCCTCTGTGTGAGGTGAGTTAAACAAACCAAGTAATAGTGGCAGGCTTCCCATTAATTAAGCTTGAAGGATTTGGTTTCAATCTTGCATTTGTTGATGGGGAACTGCATACTTCACAGCCCCTGCCCCTTTGATGGTGGTTTTGGGACCAGCAAATTGACTGATGGGTCCCTATTTGCATGCATGTATCAAAAAATGCATATATTCTTCTTGCACCCTCGTTCCTTCAGAATAATGGAATGGTAGTAAGTGGGTGTCTTGTTAAGGGGAAAGCCCTCACCACCTGATCATTACGCCATCATAGGCCTGGTCTTAGTGACGGTGTCAGCAACACACACACATGCACACACACACACACACGCACGCACGCACGCACGCACACACACACACACACACACACACACACACACACACACACACACACACGTCTTAGTTTACATCTGATTTCATTATTCCTTTTCGCTGTGCTCTATTGAAGCATACACCAAAACACAACCATTCTCCTTTTGTTCATAGCTGGATTTTAATCATCCATAGCAGATAAGACCCAGGCCGGTCAGGACCTCCTGTATTCTGACGCTCATGTCTAGCACTCTGCGCTAAACACAAGTCACATTTTGTGTCCCCTGAACAACACCTAGTTTCCAGGAGAGAGTGAATACGATATCAGATTGAAACCCTTTTCGCTATTATCCTGTTTGGGGAAATTACTTTGATTTCCATGTTCATGGCCATTTCATTATTGATGAGGCAAAGTGAATTGCCGGTGTCCAAAGAGCTGTGTTAAGTGCAATATTCAAATTGTACCTTTCTCCCAGTATGAGACGTGACCTTCGGGTTCCATGAAAGCCGGGGCTGATAACCGAGACAGCTAGTTTGCTCGAGGCATATGAGATATAAGCATATGTATATTGATATATTGAGGCGCTCGGTCCCTGGGCGATGTGGTGAGCAGGATATACGTAGGTGTCCGGTGGTCTAAGCGCCCCTGTCCTTCTGATGAGAGCGGGTATCTAACGCCCAGCATGTGGAGAACGTAGTCAGGGAAGTATATGGTGGGGGTTTCAATCTCCCTGCAAATCCATTTGAATATAGGCCCCTGATTTATTACCTTATTTGGTCTGTCTTCTGTATGCAAATGTGGGAGGGGTGGCTGTAGGCCCGGGGTTGGTTAGTGGGGTTGTGGGTGTGTGTGGGAGGGGGGGCACACTTTGGTTGTATGCATAATGAGATTCCCAGGGTCATCCCTCCGGTGTGTCAGGCCTGGCGGAGCAGCAGCCTCTAGGGGACAGAGAGAGGAGCGGGGGGGGGGGGGGGGGGGGGGGGTAGGAGGAGGTGGGTCGGTGGGGGTGGGGTTGAGGGGGGGTAAAGGGGCCCGTGGCCTGCTAGGCACAGTCCCCAGGTGGCCTAAGGCCCCCTGGCACCCCCGCCACAACCCTGCTTAGCGTCTGCCGCCTGGCTGGCTCACTGGTGGTGGCGGGAGCATTAGCGGGCTGACAATCCCTCCAGTTATGTATCAGCTCTGTGTGTTTAATAATTGCCCCTCTTCAGAAGCATTCAATTGTGTCCAAATGGGAGCGGAATTGATTTCTTGTAGGATATTAGCCGATTACTCCGAGTGCCCTCCTAATTTGAATCGATTTGAATAATGGTTATTCCTGTGATCTTTGCCTCGCCACAGCGCAGCGCCTCGCGACACGCCCGGGAGGAGGTGTACCGCACTCTACGACACAGGGCGCCTTATAACGATATATTAACACTGTGTTATGATAGGACACGTTTCTGCATAATTGAACTAAATAGTGCTGGGCCTGATTCTTGACGAAGACGGAGAGAATTAAAAGGCCCTCCCTACTTGGTCCTGGAACACTAGATAAAATCTATAGTTTTCATTAACCCTGATTCCCACATGCGGTATGTAGGATTCTCGGTCGTAAACTTAAAGTTAATCAAAGGAGAAACATATGGATCCCACCAAGACTGATGCAACTGGGGAGTTTAATGCGAAACATACAGTAATTGTGACCCACTGGATGTTGCTCACCATCACATATAAAAAAGGCCATGCTACAGACAGTGATTTACCTCACAACAGATAGTCCATATAGGCTGTGTGTTAGACACTTAAAATATTAAACAGTGGAATATGCACTGCTACGTTGATCGTCCATATCAATATTTAACATCCTCTTATGCATGTATGCTCAGTTGTCCCATTTCATTAAGGCCATTTGTCATCCCGAAGGACCAGAGGGGTGGAGGCAGGGAGGTGGGGGGGGGGACACCGGTCCTGCCGGCCAGGAGACGAGGCCAGAGATGGGGACAGGGAGAGACGTGGCATGGGGGGAGGGGGGGGATCCAGCTACTATCTCCCTTAAATGAGAAATTCTGTTGGTCGGTCTGTTGGTTTGTTTGTCTGTGGTGTGAATATGTCGCCAGGGCGATGTACTGTACGAAGTTGACTTTCGGCAGGTTGTGTTGCTCAGGACTGAAGGCATTGCGGTTTTGAGTGTAATATTTTGAGGGTTATTATTTTAGAAACTTCATAAATGATGAGGTGGTTAGGTAGCCTATGAGAATAGCAGTTATTGAATCGACAGGGCATGACTTGGTCGCCATTCGCTATGCGATGTCTGCTGACCACTGCTGTGTGTCCATTAGGGATGCACCAAAATGTCATTATCTGTATCTGTATCGTTCAATCAACATAATTATCTGTATTCGTATTTGTATTCAGATATAAACCGGAAGTGGGTGTGGTTTATACCGGAAGTTGTGTTAATTTCTAAGAACTTAATATTCATTGGCAATGCTATTTTTGAGCATTCAAAGCATCAAATATATTTAATATTAGCATATAATTAGTTCTGAAATATATTTCCACATTCGAGTCCACCCACTAAAAGTTAGTTGATTCTTAATTGAGGTTTTCAATGGAGTGAAACAAGTTAACAATTCTGTCTGATATCAGGATAACTCAACTGGGATGTGATGGAAAACAACTGTCAAATACAACAGTAGAGGGCGCTGTGCTACAATTTCAGATGCCAGCTGTCACATTACTAGCAACGTTCACTCTCAGAGTCAAGACAACATGAAGCGAGCAAAACGGAGTTTGGACATGAATGAAGTGCGCTGCAAAATGTGCAACGCTGTCTTAAAACATAGCAGCTGTACTACGACAATGCAGGCAGCAGTACCACCTATGTAGTAAACATCCACAAGCACATTTAGTCTCAGACTGAGTGTAGCTTATGTTTTGAAGTTATTGTCTAATTGACAATAACGTTACGTTATTGCTAAAGCCATGTTTTTTTCCCCATAACGTTACTGCAATGGATAGTATGCCAGTGGAACGCGCTTTCAAATGCATACCTACCAAAACGGAATGAGCAGCTAACATTAGCTGAATTAAGAAACTTGCTGCTTGACCCTCCAACTTTATCTGACAACGGTGTGAAAATGTTTCCTCTCTTACCACCTCGCTGTAGGTATCTCATCAGATCTCCTGTGATTCATTCATCAACATCAACAATAAGCTAATGCAGATGACACGCATGTTCTTTTTCCCCTCCGAATAATGAGTAACTTCAGATAGAAAAAATATCTGTTTCCAAGGCTTATTATCTGTTTCCAAGGCATTATCTGTGCCTTTCCGAATAACCTATATGTATTTGGGCACACCCCTAGTTTCCATAGTTAACCATACTGTATAATAGTCTTTAAATCCATTGTCATACACCTGAATGCATACAATGTGCTATACATGTGCTATACTGCTCTGTTTACCTGCTAGTTTTAGAATAGATTGATTTGTACCTGTATGTGCTATACAAATAAACTGGACTTGACTTAATTCTATGTATGTAGTATTTGGTAAATGGACTGCACTTGTATAGCACTTTTCCACCTTAGCGGCACTCAAAGCGTTTTACAATGGCCTCTCATTCACCCATTCACACACACATTCACACACCAATGGCGGCAGCTGCCATGCAAGGTGCTAACCTGCTCATTGGGAGCAATTTGGGGTTAGGTGTCTTGCTCAAGGACACTTCGACATGTGGACAGTCGGAGCTGGGATTCGAACCACTGACCCTTCATTGAACAACCGAACGACCAACTGAGCTATAGCCGCCCTAATGTTTCGTAACACTTTATATTAAGGTCCTTGTAATAAGCATTAGTTAATAGGTAATAAGGTCCTTATAAGATGCTTATTAACATTAATATGTTGAGGCATTTATAACTGTTAATAATAGCATTCTAAATGCTTATTGTTAGATTATAAGACATTTATAAGAAACTTAAACTGCTTAATGTTAATAAAAACCTTAGCATTAAAAGTGCATAATTACTTAATGTCTCATAAGTATGTATTCTTATACATACTTATGATACATTAATTATGCACTTGATATTTATTGATATTTATAATACATTTGTTTACAGTTTATATATTAAGAGCATTAATAAAAGCCTTATTAGTTTCTTATAAATAATTATTATCTATTAATTATGCACTTATTATGCATTTTGCAGGTGCCAGATCTAACAGTGCCTTATTAAGGTTAATAAACCTTTATTATGCATTTGTGACCGATTTCTACTCGTCTGCGTTGTGTATTTTTATTGCACTGGGGTGGATTGACCTGAACCCAGGTCTCCCGTGGGACAAACACCCAAACCAGCTACGCCACCGAAAAGCATGGGCATGTTCACGGGCACGTGCCGAACGGCGAGACCTCCCTCCCCTCCGGTGTGGTGTGGGGGAGCCCCGGAGCATAGGGCGCCCCACCAGACTGACGCTTTGCCACGACCAGCGGCTCCAAGACCCAGAGAAACATTTTAGAATGGCGGTATTTTACACCATTGCCCAACAAATATAGATTTGTTGGAATGAGTGAAGTTGCACAGCAATTTTCTTTTCTGCTTCCCTGTGAACTTTTGGGCGCACGTGAAGCGAACGCGATGTCTGTCCCATATCACTCTATGATTGGTTTAGATAGGGCTGTGGGAGCGGCCCCAGGTTCAACCCTGCGGGAGAACGGCCATGGGCCCCGACATGCATACAAATGTGCAGAGTGGCCTTGACGGGAACTGTAGAATAGAACTACTAACGCAGGGTTCAGGGTTTGAGGTCTGTGCCTGTTTGAGGCTCTGAACCATATCAGCAATGTTTTATAAAGTGTGGCTATACAAATACATTTTTGAGGAATTTAAACGCTTGTAAAAGATTATGTTTACTGTACACAAATTGAGCTATTTTGTTTTTCTATGCTTTTTTATCTCCCAACAGTATAAAACAGAGTGTATAATCTCCCAACAGTATAAAACTGAGTGTATAAAAATACACAGAGACATATCACATATCAACAATATCTGGATACCAGTTGCTATCCTGCTAGGAAGGAGTAAGCCATGATATAGTTGCCAATTGTGCATTCATGGATTTTGCGTCTGGTCTCTCTTGGTGCCGGTGTACTGTAGTTCCTGCTGTCGGTCTGGTCTACCTGCAGCTGTATTCTCTGCCAGTACATTTGCTTTGTGTTTTATCACTTTCCCTTTAACAATACATCTCAGTTCCTAGAGGAAACGCATCTCAAATGTGACATTTTAACAACCCTTATTCCTTTCACACTGCACCATTTCCTTTTTGCACTTTAGTGTCATTTTCCTTCCAAACCTGAATTACCAATTTGTCTTTGTGGCACGGGCAATTTACATGCATCCGTTTCAGAGCGTTTTTTTTTTTTTTTATGCAAAATGCACTAAAGTGTAGCATTTTTCCCATCACATGGGTATTTTCCTGGGTCTAATTTCATGGTTTTGATGGCGAGCGAGTCTGTCTCAAAGGAACTGGGCTCTCTTGTTCTCATAGCTCTTGGGTGACGTCTTGATGACAAGTGTCTTTAATATGCATGGAGAATGGCAGCTCCCACATTCTGTCTTCCCAGTTTTGCATGTCGAGGGGAAATTGCCCGGCATCGGGCTGAGACTGGGAGAGACGAATGTCAATTCTATTAAAAGACCCTGCTTTTATGCTTATTGCCTCTATGTACCACCATTAAAAAAAAAAAGAACAGGACGGGGGAATTGTCCGTGTGCCATTTTGTCTGTTTGCGTGGTGTCTGGTTTCTCGTTGGCAGAGGCCACTGAGACCGTAGTCTCACATGAAGGACACGGGGCCCCTGACCTGCGCCAGACATGGACGGTCTGTGTGGGGCGTTGAAGTGTGCTGTCGTGTCTCTGATGTCATGTAAGTCCGTCTGAAGGTGAATATATGTGGATGTACGCCCACGTTTATTTACATGAGTATATTCATATGTATGCAAATGTGTGTGAGTGGAGGGGGGGGCAGGGGCCGGCTGTTCCGTCCTCCCAGGGCGGTCAGGGCCCCCAGGCCCCTCCATGGTGCTGTTAGGGGCGCAGAGCCACAGTCAGCCCCTGTCACAGCACTATTAGAGGCGGGGAGATGGAGAGGGGGGCAGATTGTGCATATTTTCCATGCTTGCTGGTCTGGAGAGAGACTCTAGGGCCGGGGTGGGCTGGGCAGTACTGTCTGACTCCACACAACCCTCCTCTGATACCTCTATTGACTGGTCTCTCGCTCTCTGTCCCTCTCCCTCTCTTCTCTTCCCTCTCTTTCTCTCTCCCTCTCCTTCTGTTTCTCTCCCTCCCTCTCTTCTTTCTCTGTCATTATATCAAAATTATCTTCTCTCTCTATCGATCTCTCATTCTCCTCCTTTAATTTTCAGCTTTTCATCTTTCCCAGCCTGATTTCTCCTCCTCTCCCTCTCCTCTCCCTCTCCTCTCTTTCTCCTCATCTTCCTCTCCTCTCTTTCTCCTCCTCTCCCTCTCCTCTCTTTCTCCTCTTCTCCCTCCCTTTCTCCTCCTCTTCCTCTCCTCTCTTTCTCCTCTCCCTCTCCTCTCTTTCTCCCACTCCTCCTCTTTCTTTCTTTCTTTCTTTCTTTCCTCCAGGTCTCATTTCTCACCTGACTGATACGTTCTGCCACACATCTGATCCCCGTCACACACACGTACACACATGCACACACACATGCACACACACGCACACACACACACACACACACATACACACACACACACACACACAGACACTGAAACACACACACACACACACACACACCTCTTGGGGTGCTGTATCCACCACAGATCTTGCTGCCGCTAATCCATCTTGGAGCATATTCATCATCGGGCAGCGTAGCACAGGCCTCACCCTGCTGAGTGAGATCTCATTTAGAGCTCTCTCTCTCTCTCTCTCTCCGTCGCTGTGTGGAAATAACTCTTCACACAGGCTTGGACCCGGCGAGGAAAGGCCAGCGGTCATTAGAATGCAGTAAAGCGCCAGGTGCAGCGCGACGCATTGAAATCACGCGGCAAGCACTTATTTTGTGGTCATTATCAGACGCCACCGTGTGAGTGATCCGGCTTAATTAGTTTGTCATACTGTAGGTAGCGCTGTAGTGTAGAGTCAGCACAGCTGGCTGGGAGAGGTGCTCTACAGGAACACATGTTTCCATCATTCCAGGTTAATCACCTCTGTCAGTATGCTCCCTGATGAGTTGCACCCATGATGGCATTATTATTCTGCGCGGTGACGACCACAGGGTTCATATATCTCCCCTGGAGCTCCTCAGACCAGGATGACCCGGTAGTGACCGACCAGCTAAGGCCTCAGCCAATCAGAGACTAGTGGCAGACAGGCTGCAGGCGTGTGTGTGTGTGTGTGTGCGCATGTGTACAGTAAGTTGAAGTTAGAATATGTGTGTAGCTGTGCGTATGTGCCTACGCGTGTGTACTCGTGTATGTGTGTGTGTGCGTGTGTGTGCGCATACGTGTGTGTGTGTGTGTGCAGGGTTCACAGGCCCGGGCTTTGACATTCACGCTACACCACCTACGCACCGGGGTCCCATCCCCAGGTCATTTACATATCTTTGAAAGACAGATCGAAAAGAAAGAAAGGAATGAAGGAGGAAGGGAGGGAAGGGGGGGAGAGAGAGAGAGAGAGAGAGTCGGTAGATTACATTCCCCCCATCTAGAAAATGAGGGGGAGGGCGGGGTGTGCAGGGGTCTACTGGGAGGATCTTTATTCAGATGTGTGTGTGAATTGTTTATCACGGTGACAGAAGCGTGCCAGGCCGGAGATAAAGGCAGCGCTCCATCACCGGGCCGTGACAGCGGGAGGACACGCCGCGCTCTCCACCGCAGACCCAGAAATATTATTAATAGATGCTGACTTGATTTGCCGCAATGGCGGAGACTTGGCATCGCTTGATTGTGGCCTGTGAAGTTCCGTCCAAAGGGGAAGCTATTTTTCATGAGGTGACAGAAGTCTCTGCGATTTTTTACCCCTCGCCCCCCTCCCCTCTCCCCTCTCCGCCCCCCCCACCACCATGCCTCAGTTGAACAGTTGTGTCTCTTTCCAAGGAGCTGATATGAAAGGTAGCTTATTATAAGTGGGGTGAGACACGTCAGGTTCAGAGGCAGTGACGGCTCTCTTTTTGATGGGATGGCTAGTGCTGAGCGGTCCTGAGCCGCGTATGTGTTGTCGTGCGTGTGCGTGTGTGTGTGCGTGTATGTGCGTGTGTGTGTGTGAGCGTGTGTGCGTGTATGTGCGTGTGTGTGTGTGAGCGTGTGTGTGTGTGTGTGTGTGTGTGTGTGTGTGAGTATGTATGTGCTTGCGTGTGCCTACATGTGCAAACTTCAGCACAACATGAGCGTCAGTCATACAGAGAACAACAGTATTGGGGAAGTTACCGTGGCAAAGGCTTTTGCATAAATTCATATATTTCACACATTCACAGACAAACACACATACGGGCTGGTTCATGTGCACTTGCAAGAAAACGGCAGACAGAATACAAACAAGAAACAAGAAAAGCTTATTATCAGGCTATCCTCCATAAATGTTTTTTTGTTTTTTTTCAAAATGGTCACATTATTGATAAGATATTCAGTAGATATCAACAAAACGACAATAAAAACTGCCCTTGCTCACCCCAAAGAGAATGTCTGGCTTTGTGTCTGTTTCACTTCCACTTGTATTTTCTTCAAAGAGAAAGAGAGAGAGGTTTGACACATGATATCCAGCCATGAGAGTGCAATGCTGTCCCAGATCACGCCACTACTCACCTACCAGATAGTCTATGGACCTCTTATTCTCTTGAGGGTATACTGTAGCTAAATAGCATGACTAAACTGTGTTTAATCTGCAAGACCGCCAGCAATTGATCTACACAAAGCCTGAGGTGGAGTTCTGAGGATGTGCTGCACATTTGAACAACTCCATTAGAAAAGATGGTTCTGGTCAATGAGAACAAACTTTTATTGTGCAGACTGCAGATAGGATATGGCTCCAGATACGAGCGGCTAGAGTGACGGGGGTTAACCTCGAAAGATCTGCCGGGGGCGACGGCCGCCAACCACCGTCTCAACGGCGCGTCGGCTCACCTGCTCCGACCTCTTTCACGGAGCAATCAAACCGACCATGAGACCAGAGCGCGCTGCAGTTTCTCAGGTCTCCTCGCACACACACACACACGCCGTCGCGCACACACACCTGTGCTGCGCGGCGACCGCAGCCTCGTCTTGTTCGGCGTGGAGACGAGGGTGAGTGACTGTGGTCGAACACACACACACACATACGCACACCTACGCACACACACACAGAGTGCAGTAACGTAGCGCTGGTGTCGTAGGGGCGCTAACCTCACACAGGATGTGAGCTCGTCGCTGTACAGTCCTTATCTCTGCCTCTGCTGCTCCGCTCTGCTGGGAGGCCACGGTGTGGGTGTGACACCTGCCAGAGAGAGAGAGGGAGAGAGAGGAGAGGGGGGAGTGGGTGGGAGAGAGAGAGGAGGGGGGGGAGAGGAAAGGGGGGAGTGGGTGGGAGAGAGAGCGGAGGGGGGGAGAGGAGATGGAGGAGAGAAGGAGGGGGGGGAGAGAGACAGTGAGGGGGGGGGGGCGAGAGAGAGGAGTGGGAAGGGAGACAGGAAAGGGGGTAGAGAGGAGGGAGGAGGGAGAGAGAGAGAAAGGAGGAGGGAGAGATGAGGAGAGAAGGAGGGGGAGAGAGAGGAGGAGGGGGAGTGAAGGAAAAAGAGATGAAGAAAAAGAGTGATCGTGAGAGGGGGAAGAAAGAGAGAGAGAGGGAGAAGTAGAAGAGGCGGGGAAGAAAAGGAGGGCGTACAGTAAAAGTTAAAAGAGAGAGTTAATGGAAGAGAAGGAGGGCGTACAGTAAAAGTTAAAAGAGAGAGTTAATAGAAGTGTGAGATGGATCAGTGCAGCAGTCACACGGAGCCAAACGCCTCTGTCAGGACAAGGATCCAAACTGGTCACCCATATCCCAACCCGTATGGGACAGATATATACTTGTTTTTTTGTATTTCATACTTATCATCAGTGTTTTCATGCATAGACTTAACCACCCCCCCCCCTCTCCCCCCCATACATACACACACGCCACAGCTACACTCCAATCCTGTGGGAAACACTGTATCATATATATGTAAAACTGCTGGAGGTTCATGCATGTGCTCTATTGGAAGAGGCTGGTTGCCCAATACTCTACCAGTGTTGTTGATTTATTCATTCACATATGCAATATTGTTGCAATAGTGGACCAGAAATTCTGGTCATCATTATTCTGAATATGTTTTCTGCTGATAAAATATATTGTTTCTTGTTTTTTTGTTTTTTTGATTCCATCGTGTCCCAAGTTCAACATTCGGCTGGATATTAAACAGTATATTCTCAGTATCTATTGTTTCCGATAGCCTGAATGAGATGACCTTCCTGCCTCTGATGGCGCTGGTGGACCTCAGGAGGAAGAAAGCGCTGCTGTCTCCCGTTTCCATCCAGGGGGTTGATGTCCATGTGGTCCAGTCATATGAGCACCTGGGTGACCACCTGGACGACAGGATGGAACAGCCCGGAAAAACCGACGCCATTTAAAAGAAGGACGACTTTACTTCCCGAAGAGGTTCGGGTCCTTCGATGTTTGTAGAGCCTTGCTCAGTATGTTCTACCGGTCTGTTGTGGCAAAAGCCATCTTCTATGCGGTTGTGTGCTGGGACGACAGCGTCAAGGCAGAGGACGCCAACAGGATGGACAAACTGATCCAGAGGGCGGGCTCTGTCCTGGGGGTCAGTAACGCTCTGGTCAGGCAGAGGAGCACCTTCAGCAGCAGACTGACCATGGTGCTGGATAGAGCCCTTCAGCAGCAGACTGACCATGGTGCTGGACAGAGCCCTTCAGCAGCAGACTGATCCTGGTGCTGGACAGAGCCCTTCAGCAGGTCTTCTGTTCGGTTCCTCCCCTGACCGCTGGACACTATGGACTGGAGCGTGCTGAGGCTCGCTGGACAGGACATGTACAACTTTTACTGTTTACAAACTCCTGCACACCTTAGACATTTTTGCACAATCTAGGCATGCTAAGAAACCTACTTACTGTGTTTATTTGCACTCTTGTACATTTGGATTTCCTTATATTTAGTATCTATAGTAAATGTATAGTCTGTGATACCTTGTTACTTTGTCTTTTGATGCTGTAACAGGGCAATGTCCCGTTAGGGATCAATAAA
>NC_140239.1:17781149-17788649 GCF_949987555.1 Borostomias antarcticus | reverse complement strand
ATCCCCATTCCCAGCCTCCATCCCCAGCCCCTGCCTCAGCCCCAGCCTCCATCCTCAGCTCCAGCCTCCAGCCCCAGCCTCCAGCCCCCAGCCTCCAGCCCCCAGCCTCCAGCCTCCAGCCCCCAGCTTCCAGCCTCCAGCCCCAGCCTCCAGCCTCCAGGCTCCAGCCCAGCCTCCAGCCCCAGCCTCCAGCCTCCAGCCCCAGCCCCGGCCTCCAGCCCGAGCCTCCAACGGAGACAGCATGTGGTCTCAGGGAGCTGTGCTCCCAACAAAAATGCTGTAAATTGGATCCGTCTGTGGCAAGGGAATCCCAGGCCTGACCAGAAAATAAAATTGCTCAAAGATGCAGCGTTTCCAGGGGTGAGAGAAAGACAGATGTTACGTTTCCTTCGGCGAGCGAGTTGACACAGAGGTGTGGATTTTTGGTGGAGAAGATTTTTTGTTTGTTTGTTTGTGCTCAGTTAAAGTGTTTTTGTTTGTGTACAAAATCACTTTTTCCCTTTTCTTTTTTTCCCAGAGGGTACAATAATTAACATACAGTATACGCATTCCAAACATGAACAAACAATAAACATAATGGAGTTGTCAAAGTTATGGAAGTATATTTGTTGTTTTGTCTTTTTCGTATTGTATTCTCAGGCGATGCTCGTGCATGTTTATTTACATAAACTCATTTGTTTGTTCTGCTGATTACCGTTTATGACCATATTGAATTACTTTTCAACTTAAATCCTGTGGTAGCCGCTTCCATAAACACAAGCCTTAATTCAATCACACACACACACCGACGGACACACACACACACACCCCTACAAAAGCACACACACACACACACACACACACCAAACAACACAACATAATTGAAAGCTATCACGCAGTACTGCGGTACGCGCTTGACCTAGCGCTAGCCTCCATCTGACTGGTCAAACGCAGCCTAGCGAGAAGGGTAACTGGACTGTATTTGTTGTTATTTCACCATCTGTTCCACTGCTTAACACCAGCACTTATTCCCTGCAACAACATTAGTTATGGCCCTGCAGGTGTGTGGTGGACCAGCACCAAGGCGTGCCATTCGCCACCATGGTCTGCTTCCCACTCCAGCCCCTCTGATAGAGTAATGTGGGGTGTAATGTTGGCCAATTAGATCGGATCATGGAGCAGGACGTGCAGACAGAACGGACCTGGGCAGTGAGGCGCTGGAGACTGGACCGAAGCCGGCCTCAGACAGTGTTGTGCTGTACTCTGCAGTGCTTATGACTGTAATGTATAGCAGGTAAGCTGATCTGTGTGTGGCAAACTACCCCCCCCCCCCGCTCTTCCAAACACACACACACACGCACGCATAGCTATAGTGCTGATTCTGTGACACAGTCCCTTAGACCGCGGGTCCAGGGCTGGGCTGGGCTGCGTCTAGCTGCTAGACCACCCAGTGTTCTCCAGCTCTGTAGGACTATTGTGAAGCCAGAGCAGAGCTCTGATTCAGAACAGAGCGCGGTCCCTGATTGAGTGCAGTGACAGCGTGTGGAGATAACCTCATGTAGGTCCCCGAGGCGAGGACCCTCCCAGCCTCGGGTGGCGCGGCTGCACTGTAAAACCTCGCACGGCAAATTACAGAGAAAATGATTTGTTTAGATACGGATGTTTATCTCATTAGGTGCTGGGACTGGACAAGGCGAGGTTTGTGTGTTGTGTGTGTGTGTGTGTGTGTGTGTACGGCGTATCCTGTATATGACTCATGCCCACTACTCCGCCACGCCAAAGGGCGTTCTCGCGATAACAGGAAGTGATTCCCGACGACAGGGATGACGGTGGCGGCGCGAAACACGACGCGCCGCGTCCGAGAGGCCTCGCCCTGTCACGTGTGCCACGCCTGCCGCCGGATGGGCCCCACGCCGTACACGAGCGCCTGTCCGAACGCACTACGGCGAGGAACATATACCGCAAGTCCGACGTGCCATTCTGAGAGCGAGAAGAGATATAGCACAGTGCTCTGTCAGATGTCTAACAGTCGACTCCATCGGCGGGAAAAGGTCTCAACTGTCAGAAGACACCTGGGCAGCATGTGAACATAATACATGAACGAGGAGCAGCAGGAAAAAGAGCGCTGGCGTTTCCTCCTCGTCCCCGAGGCATATTTGTACTAACACTTTGTGCGTGCGTGCAGCTGGTCCCAAAATGGTGGGCAAGGAGGATCCGCTAGTGAGTCATGGAGCCTGTCCTTGTTGGGTTATCTGGGCGCGGGCCAGAAACATGGTTTAGTCTACTTTGTGGGGTCACATAAATATCTGCAAAGGCTTTGGGTTGATCGCGAAGCAAAACAGACCGTTGACACCCCTCGTCCTCAACTTTTTTGACCCCTCTGGCTGCTTGTGAAGTAGGCAGAGGGAGGGGGAGCGAGAGAGAGAGAGAGAGAGAGAGCCCTTTGGAAATATCTGTGGTCGACTGCATGGGGCGGAGAAGAGGGGGGGGACTTGCTTTTAATAAACAAGATAATGGCTGCCATACGCCCCTTCTCACACCACCATCGCTCCCTCTCTCTTTCTCCCTCTCTTTCTCCCTCCCTCTCCCTCTCTCTCTAACTCTCTCTCTCCCTCTCTCTTTCTCCCTCTCTTTCTCCCTCCCTCTCCCTCTCTCTCTAACTCTCTCTCCCTCTCTCTTTCTCCCTCTCTTTCTCCCTCCCTCTCCCTCTCTCTCTCCCTCTCTCTTTTTCTCCCTCCCTCTCCCTCTCTCTCTAACTGTCTCTCTCTCCTTCTCCCTTTCTCCCTCCCTCTCACTCTCTTACTCTCTCTCTCCCTCTCTCCCTTTCTCTCTCTCCTTCTCCCTTTCTCTCTCCCTCTCTCTCTCACACTTTCTTTCTCTTTTTCTCTCTCTGTCTCAGGCTCCACACTCATAGTTTACAGACAAGAGGAGAAAGAGTGAAAGAGCAATGGATATAGAGAGAGAGAGAGAGAGAGAGAGAGAGAGAAAGGGAAGGGAGGCGTTGATCTTCAAACCAACCAACAATTAACTGGCGTCAGAATGTTTCTAGTCAGAGTCAGTTTAAGCGTCCAGTCCTCTACAGTACAGCCCTGTCCTCAAACACTCTCATCACTTTAATACAGGAATTATGGGGAGAGGGAGAGAAAGAGAGAGGGAGAGAGAGAGAGAGGGGGGAGGAGAGAAAAAAGACAACATCGACATTTCATTTTTTTTTTGCCTTGAGGGGGTCTTGGAGAATGAGAGAGATATGATGGCTGTGGCCATTGTCCCATTACCGGATTAGGAGAACATGTCTATACAACCTGGCTAGTTTGCGGATGCTATACTCTTCTATGAAAGGACTAGTTGTTCATCCACAATGCAAACTTCCAAGTGAGATTGATTCAGGGTAGCTGCCCCGCTGGATGCTTCAGAAAATGATAACAACCCGAGGGGTTTCTGAGGTGTGGAGGGTAGGAGGGTGAGGGGAGGGGGTGGGGGTGGGGGAGGGTGAGGAGAGGGTAGCAGGTGAGGAGGGAAAGAGTTGAGGGGAGGGAGGGGGTTTGTGGGGGGGGGGGGGGGGGGGGTGTACCGGTTTAAGTCAGGCTTTGACTACTCAGTAAGAGCTCTTAACTGGAATGAGGCCAAGACTGCCAGACATTCTCACAGTATTCTCTGGAGACACAAACTGGCAGGGTTTGGTTTTAGTGTGTGTGTGTACGCATGTGTGCGCGTGCGTGCGTTTGTGGGTATGGATTGTGTGTGTGTGTGTGTGTGTGTGTGTGTGTGTGTGTGTGTGTGTTTGTGTGTGTGAGAGAGTGAGTGTGTGTGTTTGTGTGTGTGTGTGTGTGTGTGTGCGTGTGTGCGTGTGTGTGTGCGTGCGTGCGTGTGTGTGTGTGTGTGTGTGCGTGTGTGTGTGTGTGTGTGTGTGTGTGTGTGTGTGAGTGAGCATGCACGTGTCTGTGTGTTTGCGGTTGCTGGCCAGAGAGATGGCACAGCCCTGATAAGTCTGTGGTTTGACCCGCTCCGCTGTGGAGGGCTTCCTCTCACTCTCTGAGAACCAGTCTGCCACCAGGGCCTGTTGTGCAACATTAAGCAATATGGTTTTGTGGGGGAGTTGGCATTCTGTGTGTGTGTGTGTGTGTGTGTGTGTGTGTGTGTGTGTGTGTGTGTGTGTGTGTGTGTGTGTGTGTGTACTTGTTCGTCTGTCTACAGAGACAGGGGTTGAAGCGGTGAAGCGTTGAGGATGCCAGATACAATACCTCAAGGTTATTCAGCATACAGGTTATAGGATTTCCATTTCCCAACCTGTTTAACGGATCATTCAGCGCCACAGGCAACATGAATGTCATTAGCAAACAAACCGTGGTGTTAATATCCATATTTTCTTGAGTTCTGTTGTCAGATATTCATTTTTCTCTCTCCCTCTTTTCATATTTCAACCACACAAAGCTATGACCCTTCTTCACCTGAATCAAGGAGGCAACATTGAGAGCAGTAGTTGCATCAAATTGCAAGGATACCAGAGACACCATGCCCCCAATAATGCAGTTCCAACCTCTATAGTTCAAAAAAACAGTTTTAAAGCTGAGACTGCTGGGGGAAAAAACACCATGGCTCTGGATCCCTCCAGTGACAGAGCTTATGGTTCTGTAACAACACATAATTTACATCCTTGGCAACAAAGTGGCCTTCACCACAGACTCATAGCTGTAAAACCGCTGCTAACTGGTTGATGTGGATCCCAGTGGCTTGTGAAACTGGGTGTCCCAGAAGACGAGATCCTACCCCATTGCTCCAGAAGCTTTGGGGACGCTGCTATTTTTTATTAGCACATTATTCCCTTTCTCTCTGTATTTTCATTGTCTTTTTCACTCTGTTTTTCACACTCGCCTGCTCGCTCTGAAGTCCTCGGAGACCGCCGCACCGTCGGCTTTCGCCAAGTATTTCTGTCTCAGCGCTGCTTACTGTACAGAACATGCAAGATGCAAATCCTGCTAGAAACCGTGGCTCTGAGATCTAATTTGCTTCTAAAACCACATTTTATGATGATATTTTTTCTGTCACCCTCATTTGTTTTAGATTGATTTCCACTGACAAATTATTCACCTCATATTACTGGCGTGAAAAAAATATCAGTTTTTTTTATTCAATTACGTTACTCGAAATTGACAACTGTAATGGATAGGAAACACATGTTAATAGGTACAATACTCACGTCCACCCATTCTGAATAAGACTTATTTTTACATTGATGCTTTTCAGGCGTTATACCCTAATCACACACGGATCAGTCCTTCTTCCCAGGTGGATCGTGTTCCGTCTCACCAGAGTTCTATTGTTGTCGGGCAGCGCGAGAGGCCGGGATTCCCCCTGTTTATGCGGCATTAGTGGAGCCCCCTTGGCCCGACTCTCGGCCAGCCCTCTCTCCGGTCTGGCACCAGCTACTCGCTGGGCTTGCCAGGACACGCCGGAGAGCCAGGCTGCATCAGCGTACCTCGCAGGAATGTGTCAGTCATCCTCCCTCTGCCTGCTCGCCCGCCAGAGCTGATAATTCAAAATGACAATATAATGAAACGCTGAGGTACAGAGTCGTAGGGGACTGTGATCACTTCCCTTTTCATAGTCGGCCTGCGTCTCTCCAGAGCAGAGAGAGAGAGGGGCTGGAGGCTGCAGTGGATCAAGACTAACATAACGTATTGTATGCGATGACCCACCATTCATCTGAGAGCTTGTTTATGAATGAGGAGAGGCTGGAGTTACAGTACCATGCCAGACCGGGAGGGATTCTCTCCAAACATCCATTTTTTGGACCCTGAACCCTACTGTCTTGTGGTGGAGTTCACTTACATGACGATTCCTAGCAGAGGTTTTCGGTCGGACTATTATTAAAACATTATGCGTTTGTATTTCCGTTTTCCAACATGGCCGCCAAGGGGATGACTTCAGAGACAAAAAGCAAACAGTGGATTGGTCTCCCTGAGAAGAAAAATGAAAATTTCTATAATGTATTTCCCAGATAATATACAGGTAATTAGTAATTAATTAACTTCTTGCAGTGAAGTTACTTTTTTAAGACAATTAAATCTAAACTGTATACTGTACCTGAAATATTACCTGCTGATTTCCATCAACGGGAGCTCTACTATCATTATTATCTTCTTTTTCTCCCCTCCACCTCACGGGGCTGTGTTACCTGGCAGATGTTGGCATTTGAGTCTGAATCCTGAAGGGATCTGTTTATTCCCTGGGGGGAGTTAGGGGAACAAATTATATTGACAAACATGCATGAGATTCACCCTCCCTCCGCCAACCTTTCAGCGCTGAGACAGACAGACAACACAAGACCTCTTCTCTCCTGTTAATCTGAAATCTGCATCTTTGAGTGACAGACGAAGGACATTTTCTTACCTCGAAACACCAGACAAATGAGTGAAAGACAAATGAGTCACAAACTCCCATAAATGCTCAAAGAAAATCCCTTCTCGTTTCTAGTCCAAACCAAAGTAGATTACAGTAGAAGTTCCGAGCACTGGCCTGGTTTCCCCACTCCCAGAGTGGGTGTAGGAGTGTAATCTGTGGATAAGTGAGATGATATTCCCTGCTCTCCCAGACGTGTCCCTGGGGAAAGCCCTGGCTAGGCCGACAGCTCAGGATTAATTAGCGACCGGGGTCCCCGTGGAGACATTAGAGAGCTCAGCTCCGGTCAAATGCTAACGGTATTAGCGGCTCAACCTGCTAGCGCTCTGGAGGATTCCCGCGCTTGTAACCCAGGTACGGTAATTAATGTGAACCACGCTCAGGCAACAAGAGTTATTTACCACAGACGACCTTAGACGTGGAGTCTTATACCCCTGAGCCTAGGTGGGAATAACACATCCATTTTATGTTTTAATGAGAGCTAGAGATAACTTCGCGAGGTGTTCCATATTTCGGCGCCGTGTGCTTTGATTCTTCTTCCAGCGCGCTACCCCGGCTGTCTCCCCTCTATAGCGGGCTGCTGTCTCAGGTTTGAGTGACAGGTCAATAGACTGGGGGTTATTTCTATGCAATTACAGAGCACATTGTACTATCGTTCATAGGCTGATTGTGTCACAAAAGGGAATAATGAACGTCACTTGGACGAGGTGCCGATGAATAATCGATGATTTCATTCAGGGGTCTGATCCTGAACAGATGTTCTTTGTGTGTCCGGAGTCAGAGGTTTTAGCTCGCCCGGCCTCTGCTGCACAGACATGCCTGGGAGGATCAGGGCTGCTCAGATTACCTGGGGTTTGTGGAGGAAATGTCACCACGGAGAGAGACAGAGAGAGGGGGAGAGAGAGAGGCCTGCTGGACGGGCCTCCTTGATCGCGTAGTCCCCCTGCTCCTCCGGGGCCCAGGGGCTGAGACAGCTTCACGCCGAGGAGCGAATCTCAACCGCCTCAGGATCACCGCGCATCCTGTTTGTCCAAGGAGGAAGAGGAGGAGAGCGAACGAGGGAGGGAGGGAGGGAGGGAGGGAGGGAGGGAGGGAGGCGCGGGGGAGGCGGGAGGCGTGCGT
>NC_140239.1:17758649-17776149 GCF_949987555.1 Borostomias antarcticus | reverse complement strand
ACGCATGCTCAGCCTCTCACTAGCCTATATAATATCAGGCTATTTTGAAATATGAAATAATTATGAAAGTATATTTTAACAACTGAAACACAACTGATCAAATGTTTGATCCAAGCCGTTCAGTTATCAGCAGAGTAGTCTAGTGTAGGCCTAAGATAGGCTATAATAAAAGTCCTTATCTCTGATATAACAATAATAAACTAGAAAGTACATTTCCTGGAGAAAATGTGAGGTGGGCTAGCTGCTGCCGCTGTATATAACAGCTACTGCTAGAACTACTACGGACCGGGCAATCTCCATGCACCCACCGGCGAAGTCTCTAGCCCACTCGGGCTGAATTGTGGGGTCCATGGCGTGGACAGTGGCGTGGTGGCGAGACTCCGCCCCCTCAGGTCAGAGCTGGTCGGGGACAGTGTACCCCTCTCCGGGCCACCTACTTGCCCGCACCGGTGAAGACCATGTGTCTCTAGCCCACTCAGGGTCTGAATTGTGGGGTCCATGGCGTGGACAGTGGCGTGGTGGCGAGACTCCACCCCCTCAGGTCAGAGCTGGTCGGGGACAGTGTACCCCTCTCCGTCCACCTACCCGCCCACACCAGTGAAGACCATGTGTCTCTAGCCCACTCAGGGGCTGAGTTGTGGGCCCGTAGCATGGATAGTGGCATGCTGATTAGGCTCCGCCCCCTTAGGTCACAGCTAGTCGGGGACAGTGCAGTGACCTTCGGGCAATTTCCATGCATCCACCATTGAAGACTGTGTGTCTCTAGCCCACTCAGGGGCTGAAAAGTGGGTTCTGTGGCGTGAATAGTGGCGTGGTGGCGAGGCCCTGCCCCTTTTGGTCATAGCCAGTCAGGGACGGTGTACTCCTCTCCGGGCTACCCACCGGCCCCCACCAGTGAAGATCATGTGTCTCTATTCCACTTTGGCTGAGTTCTGTGCTACCACAATAGTTATAAAAGGGTGCCTATACCTTTAAGAGAGGCTGCATATGCACACAAATAAAAATAAATAAATAAAAAGCAACAGCTGCCACCACTCTAATCCCAACTACACTCTGATTCTAGACATGGTACGCTTCAGACAGCTCTATCGCGAAAACTATAAATGTTACAGCTTATACAGTATATTGACACCATAGGAATCCTGAGAACGTGCAGAACATTTCTATGTATAATATATCCGTATAGCTTAAACACTGTAGGCAGGCAACAAGTTAGACAAAGGGGAGCGCAGTTGCCGAACAAATCATCATACAGCGAAAACTATAAGTCACACAGCTTAGATACTTACATTGTACAAATCAGCACAGTTGTGTGAACGTTTTGATGTATAATATGTGTATGAGCTGTTAAAACTGTAGGCATAGTGATAAGTTAGAAAAAGAGTAAAAATGCAAAATTAGCAGCTCAAAAGTTAGAGTGCGTCGCCATACGTTTCAATGGGGAGCGCAGTTGCCGAACAAATCGTCACACAGCGAAAACTATGTCACACAGCTTAGATATTTACATTGTACGAATCAGCACAGTTGTGTGAATGTTTTGATGTATTATATGTGTGAGCTTTCAAAACTGTAGGAGTGCCAGCAGTTTACAAAATGTGTGAATATTTTCAAAGCAACAACTGCCACCACTCTAAAAACATAATGATACTGAACATTCTACCAGCAGTTTCAATGGCACAAAAATTACTATTAAAAGTTAAATTACTAAAAAACTATCAAAAATATCAAAAATCTGAATGGATCCGGGAAACAGCTAAACATCATGAACATTTTAAAGTTTGAATTAAGTTTCTAGCACAAAGTATGAAGGAGGAGTTGAGGGCCAAAAAAACGGGGAGAATAATAATAATAAAGAAAGAAATAGTGGGAATATCACAAGTTGGGCTAGCTTTTACAAGCTAGCCCACCTAACTATTTAAACAGATTTTAAAAATAATAAGAATATTAAGAATAATTTCACTACAATACCCTTCTTACCAATGGTTTAAGCACTGTTGAAACTTGAGTAGGCTGTAGGCCGACAATTAGGCCTATCATTTTCCTCAGCTTATTAGCCTATAGCCTAGGCTACATTTAATTTTATAATTAATTTAAATTATATTTATAGTAATACATGTTTATTGCTGGGTTTGTGAAAACCATTACTAGTAGGCTACACCACGCTGCCTGTGTCACATGGTTGCAGATAATATATTAGATATTATGACATGGGAGAAATAGAGCTACTATAGCTGTTCTAGCAAATTTTATTTTGATTTAGAAAAATGTTTTTCAGTTTCTAACTAAATGTAGAATGTCCCCCAGTTAAGGGTGGTGGTGGTGTTCTGACACTTCATAGATTGTTAAAATAAAAGCATACAGGGTGATGATGATGATGAGGAGGAAGTATACTTCATAATTAATGATAATAATAATAATATATATAAACAGCAATTCTGATGCGTTGAAAGCACAGCAATTGCAATGCCAATTAATATTAGGCTAAAGAAATTACATTTACCCTCAGTTGAAACCGTTTTGAACCAACTTCCGGTTTAAGCCCGGCCCACTTCCGAATACGAATACGAATAATTAGCTGTCAAATACAAAATACTGGGCTCCCGGCACACCCCTAATCCCTACTCCCAGCCCTAGAAACACACCCTATATCCCTACTCCCAGCCCGTAGAAACACACCCTATATCCCTACTCCCAGCCCCTAGAAACCCACCCTATATCCCTACTCCCAGCTCCTACAAACCCACCCTATATCCCTACTCCCAGCCTCTAGAAACACACCCTATATCCCTACTCCCAGCCCCTAGAAACACACCCTATATCCCTACTCCCAGCCCCTAGAAACACACCCTATATCTCTACTCCCAGCCCCTAGAAACACACCCTATATCCCTACTCCCAGCCCCTAGAAACACACCCTATATCCCTACTCCCAGCTCCTAGAAACATACCCTATATCCCTACTCCCAGCCCCCCCCCACCCTCCCCTCTGCTTCTGAGGGCTTGAGGGCTGCTGTCACCCTCACCCTGCCACCCCAGTTGATAGTGACAGATGTAAGCCCCCCCCCCCCCCCCACATGCATTCTTCCCTCCCTCCTTCCTCTCCCCAGTTCCTTAACTCTTCTGCCCTCCCGCCCCCACCTCTCTACTCTCTCTCCGTTCTGTCCCCCTCTCTTCTCCCCCCCACCCCCCTTTCCCAGTCAAAGAGGGCGGGCCGACGCAGATTTACGTCTCTACTCCTTCCCCCCTCCTCCTTTTCTCGCCGCCTGCTTGTGCATATGCAGAGAAGGGCGGGGGCATCGCCATGACGACAGCAGCAGCAGCAGCAGCGAGGCAACGCCACAAAGGAGACGCACCTCTGACGGTTCACACATCAAGAGGGCGTTGACAGAATAAGGGCGGGCGGTGATGATCTGAGACGTTCTCTCTCTCCCTCCATCTCTCTCCATCTCTCTCTCTCTCTTTTTCTTCTTTCCCAGGATTCATCAAGCCCACTTGACACACGTCTGACTGAGGTGGTGCTAATCTCCTGAGAGGGGCGGGGTCCCCCCCCCCCCATCCCGCACCACCTCCGCGCCTCCTTCCGCCGATTTACATTTCAAAAACGGGCGACGTGCCATCAAAGGCGGTCAATAACGAGGGGAGCTTTTCATCACGACGCCAGAGCCGGCGCAGGTTCATTGATTAGAGCGGAGCCCCTGAGTTGGCTGACTGGCGGCAGTTCGGCGCGCTGAGGGCCTCCTGTCGTTGTTCTATCATAAGTTTTGTCTCTGGAGGGGGGAGACAGCGACGTCGCCAGCGGGGATGCGCCAGCTGGTCTCCCAGGAGAACGTCTCTGTCATCCTGCTACTGTGAAGATCCGTCAGGGATCCCCCCCCCCCCCCCCCCGCCCCAAGCCCTAAAATCAGAGTCTTACACTTGGAGGCTGAGGGGCCTTGAAACCCAGGTATCTCCAAGCCTGGTCCCTGATCCCCCACGCAGTGAGCTGGTCTAGGTTCTTGTAAGAGCCTGATTCTGTTCCTCCTAGGTTTGATGGTTAGTGTGCAGACTCTAGCGCGAGTTATAGGTCTCCAGGGCCGGGATTGAGGAACTCTTCCCTTAAATCCTAATCTGGATCTCATCTCATCATCCCCTCAGGATTAAGATTATATTAGCTAGCATATTCATCATGTTGAGTAATCCGGTGATCTAGATGGCAGAATAACTTTGTTCCCCCTGGTCTCCAAAGACCCGGAGCAGCGCTCATACTCAATAGCCCCGTGTTCTCCTGCTCCTCTGGTCTGTTGTAACTGGTCATTCCTGACCTGTACTCTACGCCCTCGTTTTACCCTGAAGTGACCAACCTTTCGAGGGGAGAGAACTCGGGGAGAAAAGAACCAGATGCACATTAATGCATGACAACGTTCACGTATCAATTTATTACACTACGGCTGCATGTAAACCATGGCTGTTTTCCTGTAATTATCTGCCCTGTGAGAGAAGAGAAGTGTGCAGTAATTGTTTGGGAGGCAGAAACAGGGGTAAAGATAGATTTCAGATACCGTACAGTATCTGCGCAACGGAACTTTAGCATTTTTCCCCATAAAAAAAAAGGACCCAGTCTTTGCTCCCGGGGTAGTATGCTTTTTATTATTTTTCCAATTAGAGTCAATTGACCTGACAGAATGGAGGGCAATTAGTGATCCCCCCCCGCCCCCCCCCCCCCACACACACACACACTCTTAGGCCTGAGGGGTAATTTGCTGGAGGTTCTCAGCAGTGCTTTATGTAGATACCTGCCCCGCCCTAAATACTCTCTCTGGAGCATAATAGCTTATGATTTTTCTGAATACATCCCCTCTCCTTCTTCTGTCTCTCGCTCAATAAAGTGCAATTACGGAATGATGGGGGTGTCATCCTTCTACGCCCCCCCCCCCCCCCACACACACACACACACACTTTCTCTCTCTCTCTCTCTTTCACTCTCTCTCTCTCTCCAGTCGTCAGAGGGACAGGATCTCAGTAGCAGTGGAACTGATATGGAGTCAATTTAGAATTAAGAATACACTAAATTCGATCTCTATTATTTGTGTATTTCATGTGGTGAGAATAGCAGAGGAGAAGTTCATGTCTGGAGATCATTTTCCTTTTCAGCGTTCAGGATTAACATGTGCGTTCAAAACGCAGTGGTGGGGGGGATGGGTTGGGGTGACTCTGGGCTTAAACCCGGCCACAGCCATTGATAAACTTGATGAATGTAATTTAAATGTGTTATTGTGCTCCTCTCTGCACCTGCAACGCTGGAATGTTCTGTTCCTGTGTGCTAAAACGCACAATAGCCCTGGAACCCGGCTAGCTCCTCAATACCTATATCTCCCCTGGCTGTGCTGAACAGTGTAACGCACAAAGAGGAAATAATCTTCCCAACTAAGCCTGCTCCCCCACCCATGAGTCAAGAAGAGCTGGGAAAATCCTCCCCGAGACAGACGCAGCGAAATAAATACGTCTAATTTCTGTCCCCTCTCTCCCGAAGCAAATACAAAGGTCAGGGCCAGCCCTGTTCACGAAATAAAAGATCCGCCCGTCCGAGTTGTTTGGTGGGGGAGACAGCTACTACGCAAGGCAGCAGCGACAGTTAGTCAAGCACCCCCCCCCCCCCCTTCCCCCCATTGTAAAATGCAAATTCTCATGAAGAGGGAAGGAAAAACACATTTGATACACAGAGTCAAATTTATTCCATGCATCTGAATGCGCCGCCCTGCCTCAGCCCATCATTTGCTCGACATTCACTACATCTGTTGTGTTAAGTGACTGTAATTTAGGTGACATTGGGCACAAAGCCTCTTTAATGTACCCCGGCGGACCGCTGTAAGAGGGGCCAGCGGGACCCGGCAGAGCCGGCTCGCAGCTGGAGCCCCGTCAAGCATCATTTCCCTCCTCACATGATTAATTACAGTTTGATCACTTCAATCTAAATCTGATTAATTTCGGTCACATGTCGCGGGCGTGCGCGCCCTAACATACACGTTGTTAAGCCGCCGTCCCGAATCTCCTTGAGTGCGGGCGTCGTCGTGGTCGCGACGATGCGATGCTCGCTACGAACGACCGCCGCGCACGTGCGTGAGATGCTGCCTATAGGACGTATTCTGTATGTGGATTCGTCTTGGTGGTTGTGTGCATGCGAATGTGTCTGTGCACGTGTCTGAAGTCTGTAGGAGCTGCCTTCTTACGGTAAAATGATGAGGCGTATTCAAGAAGCTGTAAGCCAGTCGATGTCACTCATTGTTGTTTACCCTCCTAGGGGCCCTGACCGGGTCTAAATCTCCCCTGGAGTGTGAGGCTCCCCACGGGGCCTGCTCCCCTCTGCTCCCCCCTCCTCCCACCCCAGGTCCCAGGCCCAGATTCCTGTCCTAAGTGGTTGTTGTGAAGCCTCTGACCTGTCAGCCCTCGCCGTAATCCCTCTCATGGGTCAGGACAGAGGGAGAATACTCGACAGGATGTCTTACAGTACAGGCTTCTGCTCATGCACCTTGTCATCATTGACTGACCTCCAGAAATATGACTGGAATGTGTTGTGAGAGACAAGGGTGCTGTGTTGAGGAAGCAAGAATGTGTCCGGGGGCTGACTTTGTGCCCTGGAGCCTGAGGCCTCTGGAGGGCCTGGGTGGACCAGAGAGGTGAAGAGGCAACCGTGAGGGGTGCGTTTGGTTGGTTGTTGGTGGGTCGGTCGGTCGGTCGGTCGGTTGGTTTGTTGGTTGGTCGGTTGGTCGGTTGGTCGGTTGGTGTTGGTTTGTTGGATGGTTGGTCAGTTTGTTGGTTGGTTAGTTGGTTGGTCAGTCATTTGGTTAGTTGTTGGTTGGTTGGTTGTTGGTTGGTCGGTTGGCTAGTTGGCTGTTGGTTGGTTGGATGTTGGTTGGTCAGTTGTTGGTTGGTCAGTTGTTGGTTGGTCGGTTGTTGGTTGGTCAGTTGTTGGTTGGTCGGTTGTTGGTTGGTTGGATGTTGGTTGGTCAGTTATTGGTTGGTCGGTTAATGGTTGGTCTGCTGTTGGTTGGTCGGTTGTTGGTTGGTTGGTTGTTGGTCGGTCGGTTGTTGGTTGTTTGGTCGATCAGGTTGTTGGTTGGTCGGTCGGTCAGTGTTGGTTGGTTGGTTGTTGGTTGGTTGGTTAGTTGGTTGGTTAGTTGTTTACTTCTGTTGATGACATCACCAAGGTTAAACTTTAAAAATAAAAAAAAACTTTGACCAGACAAAAATGACATCTTTACTTTCAATGTTTCTAAATGATTTCTGATGAAGGTTCTCCATATTTAAACAGTGAGATAAGGAGTACAGGACTATGTTAGTCCTAATGTTGGGACTAGAATAAAACCTCCAGCGGTGGGGATGCTGCGAGCTAAACAGGTATAACTGCATCGCATTCATTTGCATGACTTGTTCTAGATATGGAGAGGAATCAATTTAGGTCACAGTTGCTTTAAGGTACAACAATAGCAAAGAGGCAAATATAGATGGTCCTGTTTATATTGACATTAATAAGTAGCAAACAGTAATAGCAAACAAGGTTGGATGTTAAATGTGGGCTGTGTCAACGAGTATGTGCACTACATAGGCTTCATACTCTCAAACTAATGATTTGAAGTACGAGACAACAACTTTCACGAGGTACAAAAGAACTGTAGCTCTGAGATCCTCAAGGGCGACAGAAAACAAAGGCTCCACAATGTTGTGGCCTACATTCATTCCGGAGTGTTTTGTACGCCAACACAGCTTATTTTCATACACCATTAATTGCCTGAATAGATTGCCTGTTGAATTCTTAATGTGCTATAAATTCCATGTTTGTTTTTGCCCGAGTTGACAGCACACACTGGCAAACTGTGTCCTATACCTTGTACACCGTGTTTGGCCTTGGAACACCTTCAGCTGACTTAAGACAAAACCTGCTCAACCTCTCAGCTGTACAATGCGTGCAGGAGTTGTCTCTTTTCTTTGCCGTGTCACAATGGGAGTCCATCGTCAGTGTCGCGCTGCACTGTGACTCGCTGTCCTTGGCCATGTTCTTTCTAGCAGAAATGGGGAATTAGATTGTGCATGTGTATATTTCTCAGTCCGTGGTCTGAATGGTATATTTAGTTCAAGAGGATTAGTGAACGACGGTCAGCTCGATAAAGCATGCAGCAGATGAAGACATGGACAATAGTAAAATTGTGTTTTGGTATTTCATTTTGGTCTGAAATCGACAGCTTTGAGCAGACAGAATCCCTCTGGGTTTTTACCTGTAAGAGTCAAACCTCTCCCAATCCATTTAAATGCAGAACCAGGGCTTTCCAGCTTAATTCAGATGCAGGGACTTTGCATGTTTTAAGCTCTATGCAAATATTATTGGATTTTCTAAGGATTTGGGCGGATTTCCTGCCATGAATTTTCCCTTACAAATGTCTTTAGAAAATAAGTGAACCTATTTTATTTTGATAATGGAAACAAAATTATATTTTGATTCAAAACATGTTGAAGGAAAACCTGGGCTCAAGTAGAGGCAAACTTTATTTTTTAAAACAACGAGTTGGGTATTAATGTTCTGCGTAGTCCTCAGTGGTCTCGTCATCACTCATATTTCCTAACAGACAGATAGCGATGGAGGCACAGGACGCTGTAACTCCGCATCCTTCACTGTCAGAAACCTCATTGTTGTTTCGCAACGGCCTTGACATACAGTATTACAACTGGACTTGGCCTTGTAAGGCAACACGGACAAAAACACACCCTTGAGCGGGAAAGGGGGGGTGGGGTGGGGAGGACCCTGTTCCTCAGAATAATGGGATGCTCTCCACATGTCATCTGAGAGGGTGTGTAGATAGAGCGGGGGCTGTCTGGACATGACCAGGTGTTAGACCTCTCCCTCTAGCTATGGAAGATGAGGCTGCGCAAGTCAACGCTGCGGGCAGAGAGGCTTGTTGGAGGGCTATAGGGATAGCAACCACTGACTGATGGACAGATAGACGGGCTAATTCCACCAATGGATGTCGATTGTGTACACAACATTCACTCATAATTCTTCCATCGCTGCCAAACAGGAATGTGGGAGAGAGGGGGCAACCCCGGCGACCCAGACAGGCTGGGCTGGATGTGGAGCCTGGAATGCGTAGTGTACACATGGTTCTGATCAAACTTTCATTCATAGTTCCTGGGCACCGCCTGTAACCGTGCCAACATTTTTCCAACAACAATAATCTTCTCCCAAACAAACTAATCCTCTCCTTAAACCTTGTGGCCGGTCTATCTCACACAGAGGAACACATATTAAAGAGCGTCTCACACCTCCTGTCTCGGCCCTCTTCTGTCTCTCGTAGCCGGGGCTGGTGGTGGCTGTTCGGCCCAGACCCATACTGGGAAAACAGGCCCTGGCCACAAGCTGAAGGCTTGATTACAGCCCTGGCACAAGAACAGAAAGGAGAGCGGGCAGGAGGGGTGGAGGGAGGGATTGGAGGTATGGAGGGACTCGGGGCCCTGACTAGAAGCAGCTGTGGAAAGGGCTGGTGGTGGTGAAGGCCCCTGTTCTGGCCTTAAAGAGCCCAGACTGACCCAGTGCAGGCCCGGGTGGAGACGTGCATTCCCTGCTGGCAGGCTTGGCACGCTACCATTCATGTGTTTGTGTACCGAACCGGTAATGAAGAAGACTCTAATACTACATTTCCATGAGATAAACGGGATACGTTAAGTGTGCTCACGCAGCACTGTAGCTGTTTATATGCATTTGGCTATGGTTGTGCTGTGGTGTTAAAAAATAAATAATAATTCTTGATGAGAGCTATTTGACAGAAAATAGACTCGAGATGTACATTTAGTATCTGAGAAAATGCACTGCACTTTATAATACAAGTTTCCTTCCCTGCTCTTGAAAGGCCCACTCTTCTTTTTGCTTGATGTTCTCTTTCTGAGGAGCTTTTATCTGTTGAAAACAAAAGGCAGGAATAATGGTTATGAGCTGAATGTGGACGTGCTGCCAGAATAATGATATATTCAAAGTAATAGTGGAGAACAGCAGCAAGAGCTGCCTAATGGCAGCAGTGAGGAACCATGTCTCGGTGCTGTTATTGAGCACTGAGGCACTGACTTCGTCTCCCTCAAGACCTGGTGGCTAGGGTGGTTCTACAGAAAAAACAACAACGTACTCAAATCAGCGTAGTGAGCTCGCTCACTCACACTTTCCCTCTGTTATGACCAAGCGCCCGACTCGCAGGCGACCGGGGGTGTTCAAATGTCCTGGGTTTTGTCATACTGTCATGAGAATCCATCTTGCTTCACCTGGACAGCCCTGGCGTCGCAGTGCCCAGCGAAGCAGCGCATTGCATCTCTCAACACAGCCGAGAGTCGCTACTCCCCTCCTGGTTGTGAGTGGCAGGCCAAGCACTGGCGGATAATCAAGGCAAGCCTGGCCGTGTTTAGATTATGGAGGAGAGGGCCTTTCTAAAGGGCCGAGGTTATGTACACCTGGCGTATGTTCAGGTTCTTCTCATTCAAGACGGTGCTTCTGTATCTCCGTCTTTGTTTTCCTGACTTGTGTAACGTCTGGGGGATAACGGGTTGATCACATTGAGCAGCCCATCATATTTGTATCCCACTTCAATTGGGAAACATCTCATTACCAGTCTGGCGTTTCAGATAATGCCAAGTATAATGTTTTTTAAACACCATGGAATGAAACAGGGGGCCTGCCGTGCACAATGTAAAATCCCCCCCTTTTTTTTCTCTCCGCTGGCATTATTTTGGTCTTCAGTAGCATACATTTGGTTGTGAATAACATCAAAGCTCCAAATAAATGCCTTTCTCTTCATGTTGTCATCCTATCTTTGAATCACTCCCCCTCCCCCCCTAGGGCAGAGTTATTTACATTTTCAAATCTGCATTTTTCATATAGATCTGTCTGCCTCTGATTTTAATATCAGTGATGTTTCCCACGACACCTTTTGTTTTATTATGCATTATGAATTTCTCTCCATCGCTCTTTCTCTCTTGCTCTCCCTTTTTCTTTCTCTCTGTCTCATCTTCTATCTCCACCTCTCTCCTCTCTCTCTCTCTCATTCCCCTTCTCTCGCCCCCTCTCTCTTTCTCTCCTCTCTCTCCCCCTCTCACTCTCTTGCTCTCCTTCTCCCTCCCTCTCTCTCTCTCTCCCTCTCTCTCTCTCTCCCTCTCTCTCTCTCCCTCTCTCTCTCTCTCCCTCTCTCTCGCCTCCATCTTTGTCTAATCCCTATCCCCCACACTCAGCTTATGAGTCCCAGTGTTTTATCATGAGGAGAGAGATTTATCATTTCAATCTCATTTCAATAAATAAAATAATCTCTCTTCTCCTGAATGTGACAGCAGCTAATGCTGTTTTGTTATCTTGGAGAGAAACTTTGCAGACTTAAACTTGCTGAGATGCCTGGCTTATAGCATACAGTACTGAACGAGGATGTTCGATGACTTGAGGATCAGTTTAGATGATATGGTGTGTCACACTGTATGTATGGTGTAAGACAATGAGTAGGTGTCCTTGTTAAAAACGAAAGCATGCCATCTGGATCGACACTTCGCCCTGTTGAATGGTAAACAGGTAAAGGCTGGAGTCTACTATCATTTCTGAAAAATACAGATATTGTTATTGAAATGATGTCTAAATCTAAATGATCTCTTAGGTTAAATGAAGCATATTTAATTTAACGTTGAACATATTTGTCAATTAACTGAACAAAATGTGTATTGTTTTTTTGGTTTTTTTTCCGTTCTGATTGTACCTCTTTCAGTGGCAGCAAAGCTTCCTGTACCCATTCCAGCCTCTTAAAAGCCATTCCACTTCACACATGTATGCTTTTATCTTTCAGACTGGATATGTTCTTAAAACAGGAGCTGTCAGATCCCTCGGCTCAGTAGTATGTTGCAGAACACGACCAGCCATCAAAACCACAGTTTTATTTTAATTGCTACCTCCCTTTCCTCCGCAGTCTCCGTTTCTCTCACCCCCAGAGCAAATCAACAACACGCAAAAAAAAAATGTAAAAGGGACTGACAGGAAAACAATTGCGTTTCAAATTGAACTCCCAGCAGAGTGTGTTCACTTCCTTAACCTGACATCCCTCTCTTCCTCTGTCCTGCCGGGGGAGAGTGGCGGGGCCAGGGGGGAGAGTGGCGGCTCTCGCCAGAAGAGAGGAGGGGGGGACCGTCCTTTTGAATATGTGTTTTCTGTTTATCATTAGCTGACTGGGTGCTTCATCATTCGGTGAAAATCCCTATCTGCTGAACATAAGGCCGAGAGACAGCGGGGAATCAATCTTTTGTGCTTGGGCAGATAAACACAGGACGCAATCAGGGGGAGACGGAGCGTCAGAGCAGGCCGTGGGACTCACGCCGCCGGTGATGGATGGCGGAAGTGAAAGTGTCAGGATGGCATTATGCAAATGGGGGAGGCATCCGAGCATCGCCCCGGTGATTATGGGAGATGGGAGAGCAGCCTGTGGTCCCCCTGGCACCCCGGCACACATTTTGGGACTCGTTGTTTTCCTCTGTCGCCACCACCTCTCTCTCTCTCTCTCTCTCTCTCTCTCTCTCTCTCTCCCTCTCTCTCTCTCTCCCTCTCTCCTCTCCTCTCCTCTCCTCTCCTCTCCTCTCCTCTCCTCTCCTCTCCTCTCCTCTCCTCTCCTCTCCTCTCCTCTCCTCTCCTCTCCTCTCCTCTCTCTCTCTCTCTCTCCCTCTCTCTCTCCCTCTCTCTCTCTCTCCCTCTCTCTCTCCCTCTCTCTCTCTCCCTCTCTCCTCTCTCTCTCCCTGCGCTGTCCTGGCAGAGGGGGAGGGAGGGGAAGAGGAAGAAGAGACGATAGGGAGAGGGAGGGAGGGAGGGAGGGAGGGAGGGAGGGAGGGAGGGAGGGAGGGAGGGAGGGAGGGAGGGAGGAAAGAGGAAAGAGGAAGAGATGAAAGTACAGATGGAAGGAGGAAGGGAGGGAGGATGAGAAGGGGGTAGGTAGGAAGAGGGGTGTCAGCGTGTCATTCCCTCAGCACCCCACCCTCGGAAAGAGAGAGAGAGGAATGGCTCCGCGAGGACACCGAGAGCCAGCCGCGTCATTTACTAAAACAAATCACCCGCCGTTCTTTTGGGGGGCGTTTGAGTGAGGACAGAACGATAGAGACAGAGCCCTGACAGAACAATAATGAATAATGAACTTCAAACCACTCGAAAACAAACCGCCATCCAGTGCCGGCGGGCGGCTCCACGGCCGTCTCGCCGGGGCCCGACGGACACACGCCCGCGCCCGGCTCCCTCTCGCCCCGGAGCGTGACCCGGGGCCAGGGCCCGGGCGGCCGGTCTCGATGGCGAGTGCGAGGGGGTGCGGCCTCCCCGTGTCCGCCGCCGCGTCCGCCTCTTATATTCAAATGAGGGTTGAAGTGAGCGCCAGGGCACACACTTCAGGGAGCCTCCAGGGCCCGGAGGGGACATTCAGGCACGGTCCCCGCTGAACCATTAAGACGAGATTGGATGAAGACGGAGACATGGAAAATATGATAGTGTGTGTTGATGGGGGACTAAGCAAGGAGAATGTCTAGATGATGCATGCTCGGATGCGTGTGTGTGCGTGTGTGTGTGTGTGTGTGTGTGTGTCCATGCGTGTGTGTGTGATGTTAAATTAGCAGCTGTAGCAGACTGGTCCCGGCTCTGTGCTAGTCTCAAGAGGAGAGAAAAGGCGAGACCGCGAGCGTGTGTGTGTGTTTGTGTGCACGGAGATGTTTGTGTGTGAGTGTGTGCGTTTGCTTGTATGGCTGTGCGAGCATGAGAGAGAGTCACACAGATAAAACATCCAAACCACCTCTCTGTTGTACATGCTGTCAGCTTGTTTATGTTATTATTTGCTACGGCAAATAATTGTCACCAATGATCAGATCATAATAACATTGTGTTTTATGATAATAGCCTGGCCACAATGCATTTCCATAGACCCAGTGGGGAGACTGGTGTTCCTGCAAACCCAGCGGGGCCAGACTGAACTGTCCTACATCTCTATGACTCACCACCACATACGGACAACACCTCTACCTCCCATCACCACATACAGACAACACCTCTACCTCCCATCACCACATACAGACAACACCTCTACCTCCCATCACCACATACAGACAACACCTCTACCTCCCATCACCACATACAGACAACACCTCTACCTCCCATCACCACATACGGACAACACCTCTACCTCCCATCACCACAGACAGACAACACCTCTACCTCCCATCACCACATACAGACAACACCTCTACCTCCCATCACCACAGACAGACAACACCTCTACCTCTCTCTCTACCTCTCACCACCACATACAGACGACACCTCTCTGTCTCTGTTCCACCTGATTGGAGCCATTTGCATCGGACACCTCCTCTGCATATTGATTGATGGGTTTAATCAGCGAATCAGGGGGAGCGCTCAGACATCAATCTCTGTCAGCCCTACCCTTTTTTTCTCCCCAAGCCTGTGATTCCCTGGTAGGACTCATCAAGAGAAGCACGTTTACACTGAGAGATGGGCGGAAAGGAGATGAGGAGAGGAGAGGGAAGGAGAGGAGGAGGGGAGGAGAGATGAGAGGAGGAGAGGGGAGGGGAGGAGAAGGGATTGAAGGAGAGGAGAGAGGAGGGGAGGAGTGGAAAGGGGAGGGAAGGAGAGGAGAGGCAGAGGAGAGGGGAGGAGTAGTCTAAGTAACTTCTCAGGAGGATTTCAGTCAGAGGTCTCTGTAGAGAGAATCAGGTAAAGACAGCCTGACCGACTGCTTAAACATACGGGTGATTGGGAAATGGAACTGCAGTCAGATTTATAGACACACTGACGTCACGCTGCTATTTATGTCCTTCAGAGGTGTGACATACATGTATGTAGTGTGGTTTTTTAGGGGCGGCTGTAGCTCAGTTGGTAGAGCGGGTCGTTCAGTGATCGAAGGGTCAGTGGTTCGAATCCTAGCTCCAACTGTCTACATGTCGAAGTGTCCTTGAGCAAGACACCTAACCCCAAATTGCTCCCAATGAGCAGGTTAGCACCTTGCATGGCAGCTACCGCCATTGGTGTGTGAATGGGTGAATGAGAGGCCATTGTAAAGTGCTTTGAGTGCCGCTAAGGTGGAAAAGCGCTATATAAGTGCAGTCCATTTACCATTTGGTACAAAGGGTGTTTAAGTAATAACATAATGTAATGCCTTATAGATTGGTAGCTTGATCAATTGGCTGATACAAAGCAAAATAATTTATTTTAGATCAAACAATTACTGAAGAATAATTAAATATATATGTAGATATAGTTTATATATAGTTTATATATATATATATACATATACAGTTTTCTTTAGTTATTTATATATATATATATATATATATATATATATATATATAAACACACATGCACATACCCCTTGTGTTTGGAAGAGGCATCACAGGACAAGAACCTCAATCAACAATTATTTTATAATAATTTATTTTAGATCAAACAATTACTGAAGAATAATTAAATATTCTTAATATATATACAGCAGAAAATCAAAGGTACAAACTTTCTTTTCTTCCAACCTTCTCAGGAGCCCCTAATTGGCCTCAGGCGTTTGTGAGAGCAGGTGTAACAGTCTGAGTCTACATCTCAGAGGTTAGGAAGCAGGAGAACAGCCCTGTCCCTCTGTTCCCTCTGAGTGTTGATTGAGGTCTTCTTGTCCTGTGATGCCTCTTCCAAACACAAGGGGTATGTGCGTGTGTGTTTGTACTGTATGTATATATATATATATATATATATATATATAGAGAGAGAGAGAGAGGGTGTTAATTAAGTTGTGATTGTCATTGTGTACCACGTCAGGTGAGATGCAGACCTCTCTATGTACTGCTCTAGAACAGTACCTGTGACACGCTGCTGATAGACACCTCCAACTCTCTCTCACATTCTAATTACTGTTAATTTAATTAAACAGAAGCAGCCATTAAAATAAAGATAAAGGTGAGAGAATAGGAAGCAGATTACAAATGGAAAATTACTCACATTAGTGGAGGAAATTAGTAAGAACATCTTTGGCTGAAATTGTATCATTTGATTTTCTAATTGGCGATATGTGACTAAGGGGATGTTATGCGCTGCAGCAACCTTATTTTTATTTGTATCAGTGTGAAATGCAGGGAGAGACCATCCATATGTTCTACTGGCAGAGAGGGTAATAGTCATCCCTCCCTGACACACACACACACGTCTAGTCGCTATACCAAAATAAAACAATAAACACACACACACACACACACACACACACACACATACTTCACCATGAGAGCATTCAATAATGAGCTAATTCACAGCAGACTGGCTGTGGTGAGACAGCCTCACACACACACAAGTTGTGAAACGATGAAAACTCTTTACAAAACTAGAAGCCTCTGTTTTCTCATTCACTCCTGCTCTACAATTCATTCATCAAACCTGTTTCCTCCCAGTGTTTGGCCTGACAAAAACAGTCTCACAGTTCAGTAGTAAAAACAGTTGGACTGTATGTCGTCGTCATGGTCGGAGGAAGAAGGTTTAATTCCCCACGTCTCTTAATGACGGCGCTCCAATTAGAGCGGCTGCATTTTTCACTCGCCGCGAGTCAAAGGAAAACAAATAAAGCAGCTCGATTTAGAAACCTTATTAGACTTTGAGTCCCTGAGCAATTAAAGTATTACAGCTCAAGTGCTTCTGTGAACCTCCAATGGAAAGCATTTAGGTGGTCTCCACTTTAGCGGTGGTCTGGAGCCAGGGCTTCTCTCTTTTTCCTGTTTCCTGCATTTTTTTTCTCCTAGTTGCACCATAACTTTAATTCTTTCATTGTTTATGTGTAAGCTCCACTGATGGAGAAAGGTATTAGGTAATGTGTATGTGTGTGTGTGCGTGTGTGTGTGTGTGTGTGTGTGTGTGTGTGTGTGTGTGTGTGTGTGTGTGTGTGTGAGAGAGAGAGAGAGTGTTGTAATGCCCTGAGACCCCTCTGAAATGTACATCGTCTGACAAAGAATCCTTCCACTGGCAAATAAACTGATTTTTGTAGCAATACATGGCCTGGAACAAAATGCATTAACAAAAGGCAAATATCACAGATTTTTTTATTTTATTTTTGTAAAGTAGCCTTATCTGTAACGATGTGCTGCACTAATTTTCTTCCAGCTATTCCTTGTTTGCTATGTCTAAATTACCTTAGATACTGTATGTTCCTCATGAAAATAATTTTATTCAATTTGATCCCTTATCAAATCAGTAACCTAGAGTACATTTATAGTAACATTTTTATCTGGATGCCTCTGGAACTCTTTGCTCCAAACACACTACAGGCTAATTGTGTAATTAGACATATATTTAGATTTATATCCATCTTATTTTTTAATTTCAACTTGATTAAGACATGGTGTTAAGTGTTTTACATATCAACTGAACAAATCATTCAGGTAACACTTATTAATGCAATGCCATGTTTATCACACTGAATTATGATAGTTTACCCCTCTTCATAAT
>NC_140239.1:17736149-17753649 GCF_949987555.1 Borostomias antarcticus | reverse complement strand
GACGACAGCCAGATGAGATGTCTGTGATAACAGCTGAATTTGTATAAGCTAAGGCACGCAGTAGGCGCAAGTCTGAGTCAAGTTGTGACTCACTGCAAGTGACTCAGTTTGCCCGTGTGTGGTTACATAACTCTGTCAACCTGCGTGTTTCTGATGGACACACAGGATTTACAGTTAGTGATCAGATACTGCGCTCTACATCCAGAGCGTTTCTGCTGGACGGGACTGCGGAGCTCTAACTCTGAGACCCTTCATTAGCTGTCCTGTGTTGACAGGCCCCAGGTCTACTTGCGTGTCTAAACGGTTCTAATGTAATGTTCTCCTGCGGCCGTTATTTATCACATGCAAAATGTGCTTGGACACCATGATGTATGTTATCAGCAGTGACAATGATAACCAGGACAATAATTACGCAAAGCCTGCATCATCCATCAATGTCACTTATCTGCTCAACTATCAGCCGTTAAGCCCAGGAGGGGTGTGGAGGAATGGAGGGGAGAGAGGGCCCGACTGGTCTTGGGACCTGGGTAACACGCACTCCAGTTTCTCATCCACAATTAAACAAAGTTCATATCTATCTATCTATCTATCTATCTATCTATCTATCTATCTATCTATCTATCTATCTATCTATATATCTATCTATCTGTCTAACCATCTATCTATCTATCTATCTATCTATCTATCTATCTATCTATCTATCTATCTATCTATCTATCTATCTATCTATCTATCTATCTACGGTATTAGACACACACACACACACATACACAGATGCTCTCGTATACACACACCACACATACACATAAACAAAACTGAGTGATAGAAAGGCTCTACATGTCTGTCTGTGCTAGACTGACTATGAACTTGAACTCTGGACCTAGGGAGAGGAGGGAGAGAGAGAGAGAGAGAGAGAGAGAGAGAGGGAGAGAGAATGAGAGAAAGAGAGAGAGAGAGAGAGAGAGAGAGAGAGAGAGAGAGAGAGTGGGAGGGAAGAGAGATGGAGGGAGAGAGAGGGATCTTCCCCAATAGCAGGGGTGAAAGGTTATGTAAATTACAGGAAGCCCCTCGCGGCCAAGCCTCTCCCAGAGGGATGAGATTGACCTTCCTCTCTTCTGACCTCTGACCCGTGACCCTGTGATGTATGGGCCTGGAGAGAGGGATCGGGTCCTCCTCCTGCCGGCCCTGTTCGCTCATCAGGCCTGTCAATCACACAACAACACGCCAGACTAGCCCCGCCCACATACCTCCAGTCAATGCTTTGAGGGAATGTGACCTTTGACCCCACATTTTGTCAACTGGAGGTCATGCCCACCTTATCAGTTCATCTTGTATTGCGCCTATAGGGGAGGAAATATAACCTGCTGTCAGAGAAAACGGGGGTGAGCAACATGCACAGAAGAAGAAGCATTAGCAAGACCCAAATGTGTAGGATTTATAACCAGACTCTACTCCCTAGCTTATTGCTGCATGATTGTGAATAAGTTCCTTTTGAACACGTAAGATCATTAAAGTGATGGTGTGCCGCTGTTTTGTTCTATTTTAGATTAGATGTTTTTCTACAAATTCCTATCTGTGACTCTCCAGAGAACCCCGGCTGCTCTACTTACCAGGAAATACTTTCTAGAAAGATATGTAAATCTGCAGTGGCCACCAGAGAGAACCGTGGAAGAAGTTCTACTGTATATCACCCAGGAAACTAGGAACAGATACTGTAGTTTCTAGGTCTTGGGACTCGAGGAGCGTGTGTGTGTGTGTGTATGTGTGTATGTCAATTCTCAAGTGCAGTGAGTCCCCTCCTCTCTTCTCCTCCCCTCCTGAACTCGCCCAGACAAAATACGTCAAGACAAGAAAAACCGCCCACCTCATTCCCCGATGTGATGCCCTGACTAGGGACCACCCTCCCCGTCTCCTGGAGCTCTGTGGGGGTCCCACCTCTCCCTCCCACTCCGCACTGTGTTTATTAGCCTTAAGTGACGCTGACAAAAGCGACGGTTGGCGATTGCTGGTCCGACGGTGGTCAGCTCCTCCCTTATCGATCGCGGCAGGCTCACTCCCTGAGTGGCCCGTCCGGTGACAAAGGAGACTGCGGCGCACCGTCAGAAAGTCAATACGCTGATAAACAGTGCCCTCAGCCTAAGCCCCGGATCGCCACTTTAGCAGGCAATTGCCTTGACAGTCATTACCCGCACGGTAAATCACCACAAGCAGGAACTACTGAATAAATAAATAAATAAATGAATAAAGGAACGAATGAATGAATAACTCAACAAAAGAGAGAGAGAGAGAGAGAGAGAGAGAGAGAAACATGCTTCCTTGTGTTTTATACAGACTGCTCCTAAGTAGGAAAGTGAGCATATGTTATGAAAAATGAGCCTGTAAAATGTATTTCTTTTTCAATGGCTCAGAGAACGCGTGTCATTCGAGATGCGGCCTTTACGCACTCGTAAAGAACACATAAAACACACATAGAGCTCTCGTAAAGTACTCAGGGAGGTGGGATTTATGTCCAGGCTTCGTTTCGTACTGCGAACCATACTGGCTCTAACTGTTTGTGATTTATGCACTAATGTTGAATACCAATGAGATTCTTGAAAACTGAGATATGAAGTCTGATTGTAATGAATCGGTGGCTTCAGAACATTACAACACATGATAAAGGACACACCTAATGCAGTGCCACACCTAATGCAGAGCCACTTGTAAATATCTATTCAATAGACAGTGTTCTCACTAAGGAATCCCTCTCGATCTTTCTCTTTCTCTCTCTCTCTGTCTCTCTCTCTCTTTCATACTTTCAGAGGTTCCTCGAGCACACCAGTCTGAATGTATGTCATCATGCGTAGCCTGACTATATCTCACACAGTCACTGCTGTCTATACAGTATCTCACACAGTCACTAACTACTCTCAAAACACACACAAAGAGACAGGAGAGTGTGTATCTCTAAAGTTCCTCGTCATGGACCAGAGCACTTTTGAATTAACATAGAGAAATGGTGAAAAGACTGAGGACAAAGGGGAATTCCCTGAACTGGTACGCGGTGTGAACTTCGCTAATGTGTCCTAATAAAAAGGGGTCCAGCGAGGGACAGATATCTAAACAACAAGCCCCGGAGTCGGACTCACCTGAGACAGAAAAGACCCTGAGTCATGCTAAATGAATAATTGATGCAATGTGGCTTGTCTTTAATTGGGAACAATGCTGCCTGAAAAATTACAAAGGCTCTGGCTAAGCTCGTTTGAGCTTTTAATTGAAGGCCTGTCAGCCATCCTTTCATGTCCTCAAAGGCGTTCCGTCTCCAAGCCACAAGATGCTCTTTTGCAAATCCTTGTCCGTGACTTTCTTTCCCTTCGCCTATCCTGTCGGGACAAAGTGCGTTATTGTTAGAATACCTGCATATTTGTGTGATTGGTGTCATATAAACACACCATGGCGTTACATGCTAGAGGTCTTTTACCTGTAATTATGGCCTGGCTAGCTTTCCAGCCCGGGACGGCTGCCAGCTTGCCTCCATTTTTATGGGGCTTCTGGTCTTTTCTTGTGGTTGTCGCGTTGCAATTAAAACTGTCTCCAATCGCTGGGTGGCAAAAGGCGCTGAGACAGATTCACACACACTCACACACTCACACACACACACATAGACACACACACACACACACACCACAAACACATGCGCTCAAACACACAGAGGAGCCTTTGGCTGGAGGCGATGGGAAAGTGTATGATATAGGAAAAACATAGTTAATTACGTTTGACAGGTATCTATTAAAGTGCATTCTTACCTAGAGCTTGGAGGTCTTCACACATCTAATGGAAAGATTCAAGTGCTGCCCAGGAACGCCAGCGTTTGTCAGCCAATATGTGTTGCCTTCTTATCCTAACCGTCTTCAGACCACTCAGGGAGCAATCACAATGAATCAAATTTAAGCCAAGGTCGCGCACCATGTTACTCCTGCATCTTTCTAATGAACTGTGAAATCACACTTCATTTACCTCTGCACATTCCAACTCTCCCCTTTATTATGGACAATAGAGGAATGATTAAAATCGAGCCATCTTTGTCTAATTTAGTGAAATTGAATTGAAAGAATGAAAATGATCTGATTGCTAGTACACGAGTCCTGACCTGCAGGGGAAATGTCTCCATTAGTCGGAGTGTTTCTATGCCGTCCAGTCAGTGAGGTGTGATTGGAAGGTCTTCTTCTTACTTCGTCGTATGGGTAGTTTGGTTTTGTCCTCTCCCTCCAGGCTCGGGGCTGAGGGGCTATCCTTTTACCACCCCGAGGCTCGGGGCTGAGGGGCTATCCTTTTACCCCCCCGAGCCTGGGTGAGGGGGTCACCCGGGCTATATATCTGGGCACACCTCCAGGAGCCACGTCACCGTTTCATCATCCACGACCGTCTGGCGAAACATTCCATTGGGTGTCCGATATGTCGGACAGTCCTGGATGACGTGGTCTGCGGTTTGTTCCTCGGCGCCACACTCGCACGCCGCACAAGAGGCCAAGCCCCATCTGTGCACCGATGAGCAGAAGCGTCCGACGCCGGTCCAGAGACGGTTAAGCCTCTGGGTAAGTCCATCCCGGTAGGGGAAGGACCGGTGGCCGGGATAAAATCACGGAGTCTGGAAGTGTTCGCCTCCCACTCCACACGCCAGGTGTTGTCCGCCCATCCTGCCTCACTGATGTTAAGATCTCTGCATTGCTGCAGGAGATCCTGTGTGGCAGGCACAAAAGGGTGTCTCGACTTGAGACTCGGCTCAGGGTCTCCTCCGCGGCCTGCCAGTCTCCAGCGGAGTACACCAGCGCAAGGTCGTCTGCGTAGGCATACTTCCTGGAGACTGTGTTCGGCAGGTCGTACTGTAGGTGGAGATGTTATAAAGGAGGGGGGCCAGGACAGTTCTCTGGAGGACGCCGTTCTTAAGGCGTCGCAACCTACTTCACTGTACACTACCAGTGGTGAGGGTAAAGCTGCAGTTTCGGACAAGCTCCATGATCATGCTGACCATGTGCCTGCCTGGCAGCAGGCGGAGCAACTTGCAGGTGAGGCCGCAGTGCCATACGGTGTCGTAGGCAGCCGTCAGTTCTATAAAGACGGCTCCGGCCTTCTTTTTGGCCGAAAAGCTGTCCTCGATGTCTTGAGTCATTAAAGTGACTTGATCTACGGATGATCTCCCACTTCGGAACCCGGTCTGCTCCTGTGGGAGCAGTGGGTCGATGATTGGTACGACGCGGGTGTAGATGAGGCGCTCAATGATCTTGAAGGGGATACATAGCAGAAAGATGGGGTGGTAACTTTTTTAGGGTCCCCTTCAGGCTTGTTCGGATTAGAGATCGCAACAACTAGGGCTCTTCTCCAGATTTTGGGGATCTTGAGTTGGCGCAAGCAGGAAGAGAGGAACGCTCTTAACCAGGGCTTCAAGGCAGGCATGGAGTATAAGCTTTGGGGAGATTGAATCAGGCCCCGGAGCTTTCCCTGGCTTTACATGCTGGAGGGCAGCAGTGAACTCCTCCGGTGTGAATTCACCAGAGATATTACCGCTGCTAGGAGTTGTGGTCTTCGAGAAGTCAGACACTTATTTTGCCTCTTGCCTCCTTCTACTGAGTCTTGACAGCAGGGCTGAAGCAAGCCTGTTTGACTCAGCTCCTGGGGGGGCCCGGAGGAAGGCACAGTAGAGACTCTCGCACTCCGCACCCCAGCATGGTTTGTAGCTCTTGCGATGTCCGCGTGGGATGTCTTTTTTGGCCGCTTTCACCAGTATGACACAGAGTTCCCGGTACGCCTCCTCCACGTTGTTGGTGTTAGGTGGTGGGAGGCACCTCGTGGATCTATAGGTAAGGAGGCAGTAGCGCTTCCAGTTGGCCTTTTGAAAGTTCCATTGCTTCACTGGCTCACTCGGGACGAAGTCCACAAGTTTAGGCATAGTTATCAGCGATGGTCGATGTGGGGACCTCGGGAACTTTCCTAGCATGCATCTATCAGGGAGCCGGTTATCAACGCCGACAGTGCCAGTTTTCCAGCAATCGGAGACAAAGCTTGCTGCGCCCTTGGGATCGTACAACAGGGCCAGGCTGTTGTTAGCTGCCCAAGCAGCCAGGTTCTCTCCGTCGGGCTTGTTGGTGCTGTACCCCTAATCTTCATGCTGGCAATTGAAGCCGCCAGCATAGAGACAGGGGGAAGACTGGGAAATACGCTGGTGTGATTCCCGAGGGCAGAGGCTTGTAGACGTTGACGATTTTAAAGCCGGCAACGTCCATGCACAACCACTCAATCTCTGAGCCAGTCGGGGATTGCTCGGCGAGAGTCCAGTTCAAACGACGAACATAGCAAGGCCATGCTTCCTGCTTAGGATAGACCCAGCTAGAGGAAAATTTGGGAGAACAAGCTAGCTAGCTATCTACTTTTATGCAGTGGGTCTCCTGGAGGAGGGGGGGGGGGGGTGAGCCCTTCAGTGTTCAGCTGCAGAATTCTGGGTTGGGGAGGCTGGCTACCCTCCCCGCCTGTGGCAGCCAAACACCAGCCTGGGTGGTGGCCCTCAGTTGGCAGACTTTGCTTCGCTTGCGGTGGTTAATCGCAGCTACTGATGGGGGGCACTACGAGAAGGTGTCTGCCTCGCCCCCCAAAGGTCTGTCTGTCAGGCTGGCTCTGCTCTGTTTACCTCTAGGAGAACTGAGCTGCGTTCTGAATCACATACTTCCATATTATATCGTATGCCAAAAAAGTATGTAGTATGTCTCAATACTCTTTTTAAATTGTATTTAACCTTTATTTAACCAGGTAAAGACGCTTGAGATCAAAGAACAATTTTTGGAGCATAGTATAGTATGCCACATGCAATATGGAAAAAACAACAGGATGTCCTACTATATCTGGTCGTATTTTGCTCTATGCAAGCCAGCAGACTTTTCTGGCTATTCTGACCCACAGTCCTGTGCGTAGTGGAAATTGTCACATGTGCGAGTCGTGACAGCTATGGACCAATGTCACTTTATGGATTGCGATGGATGTGGGCAAATTTCAAGGCACAATGTTATGACAAAGTGGCATGTCCCAATTGTGTCTACTGCGTACGTACTTTCTAAGGGCAGCTGTAGTACATACTGGTCGTACAAAGTAGAGGTATGCAATTGGGAACGCAGCCCTGGCTTGGTGTCTCTACAATGGAAGATCATGTGAACTTGGCCTTGTCGCCTCTGTCTGTCTGTCTGTCTGTCTGTCTGTCTGTCTGTCTGTCTGTCTGTCTGTCTGTCTGTCTGTCTGTCTGTCTGTCTGTCTGTCTGTCTGTCTGTCTGCCGTTTTGCCTGTCTGTCTGTCTTTCTAACTTGCTACCCTCTCTCTCTCCCCCCTAACCTCTCCCCTTATGCCCTACCCTCTCTCTCTGTCCTCCCCATGCCAAACACACACACACACACACACACACCAACTCTCTCTCCCCCCCCTCCCCCTCTCTCAGTTTAAAGGGTTTGAGGAGGATCACACACAGAGCTAAGAGGAACGGGAGATCACGGTGATAGTTCTGTAGCCTCTCCCCTTTTTGTCTCCGTCCACATTCTTCAGAAATGAAAGAAGGCATCAATTATCTCCCGGGTCCGCGGCCCCAGACATCCAGCCCCTCAGTGATCCTGGCCAGGTTCCTGCCCGCCAGCCAAGGGATGGAGGGATGGAAGGATAGAGGGATGGAGGGCCCCAGGGTCTTCTCCTTCACTGCAATTACTGTCCATCACTACAGTATGCATACATCTCTGGGAAACTGGAGGCAACCATGCAAGCAGACGAGGTACCTCTCACACACTACTGTAGCATTTCTGAATAAGTAGGCTAAGGTAAGCTTTCCTGTACTAGTATGTAGGGCAACATAAAGTGGTGTGCTGGAATAATGACACCATAGTGATTAAAGTACAGGGTTAATCCTAAACAAACAAGGCTTCTATTCATAGACAGTGCAGAAATACATTTACGTTACTGTAATTGTTTTCGCGTGCACAAGTTATTGCACACTACGTACGCGTTCCGTGGCTAACGTCTCTCAACCTGGGAGATTGAACGTCTCTCAACCTGGGAGACTGAATGTCTCTCAACCTGGGAGACTGAATGTCTCTCAACCTGGGAGACTGGACGTCTCTCAACCTGGGAGATTGGACGTCTCTCAACCTGGGAGACTGGACGTCGCTTGCAAGGCCCAACACGGCAGAGGTTAAATTCAGTCAACCCACTACGGGAACATCAAACCAGATTCCCTCTCTGAGATGTTGTCGGAGGAGGTGAACGCCGGGCAGAGTTGCAGCTACCGCTCTCGGTAGCCATTTCTCAGTTTTTGGTTCAGGGCGGCATCAAAGTGGCACAGGGGCGCGTGTATATACATTCTGAGGGATTAGCGTGTAAAAGGACAGCCCTGGCCGCCCATTCACAGCTGGCACGGCCGCCCCGGCCGCGGCACAAGTGAGTTTTTAATGCATTCCATTTTAACTTTAATTACTCCAATCTCTGCCAGGGCACACAGGAAGAAAGGCCTGGCGTTCGTAGCGAGCAGATTACCCCGCTGCCCTGCCAAGTCCGCACCGCGCTGCATCCTAAGATAGAATTCAAATTCAAATGCGGGGCTGAAGAAAAAGGCAGCTGTCACCCCTCTGGCCCGCGAAGCCCCGACCGGATCAAAGATGGAGCTGTCCTCCTCTTCTGCCCGTGTTCAAAATGAGCCTGTCCTGCATCTGGTCCCCCCGGGGGCCGCCTAATCCTCCTCTCCTGACTCCGCACTGTCAGTCGGAATAAAGGCATTAAACCCCGCAAAATAATTACCAATTAAAAAACGGAGGGGGGAGGAAAGTCATCAGGTACCGAGGGATGGAGGGATGGAGGGAAGGAGACAGGAGAGGTGGATGCTGCCGCTGCTGTCGAGGGGGTCTCCATGCCAAGAACAACGGGTGTTTCTTCGCGCTCTGCCTGTGTGATTCGGAGGTTCTGGATGAGCGGCTGACCCGATCACGCTCCGGTATCAGAGCGGCAGCAGGCATCTGAATGCGGCAGGAATGCCTTTGCCTGAGCGGGCCGCCGGTCGCCGGCTCGTCCCTCTCAGTGGAGGAGGAGGCCGGGGGCGGGGCGGGGCGGAGGGAAAGGGGGGGGGTGGGGGCGAACGCGGGAAGGCGCTAAACTAGTCACTCCCAGGGCTGCTCCGGGACCGTGCAAGCGCCTGAACTTTGCTGCAATCTGAGGGGACACTGCTCAGGTTTTAGGTTTGTGCGTGCGTGGGTGGGTGTGTATGTGTGATTCCTGTGTGTGTGTGTGTGTATTTGTGCCTGCGCGTGCGTGCGTGAGATGGGGGCGTTTGCAGACTAGCGTGCCACGAGGCCCGGGGCCCTAATCCACTAGCGCCACACTGCCGAATCCAGGTAAAGTGATCCTAAAGCCTGGCACCCCTCTCCTTCCTCTGTTCTCCCTGCGCCCCACTAAGCCCCGGCTATTAGCAGCGCCGCAGATCAGACTCGCTCACAACCACTCCAAAAGACCAGGCGGGTACGCGGCCGAGGCCTTGACAACTTAATCTCCTCTGTTAGAGGGGAAAGAAGTGAATTGCCGTGCGACAAAAGGGTTCTGACTTGACCATGATTCCTTTTCAATCCCTTTTCCGTGGGTGGCTAAATTAGCCGCTGTACCTGTGCCGTACCTGCATACTCACACTGAAATTAATTTCAGCTCTGAACAGAGGCCTTATTTGACTGGCTACCACACACTGGTTAGAGGGCCACTGTCTCTGCGGGGTTTTGATTTTAAATTACTCTTGTTGATGCCCCCTGAGTTGCTGAATTAAATGGGTCGAGGATTTTGAAAGCCAAGGTGATGTTCTTGCAGAAACACAAGTCTTCCTGTACTATTGACGGAACCAATGTGTGCGTGTGTAGGTGTGTGTGTGTCCTCTCTGTGGTATAACATCAAGATCAAATTCTTGCGCCCGTGTGACGAGGGTATTTTTTGAAGCCCGTCTCGACACGCACGGCTGACTGCGCCTGGCAGCGTGACAGACATGTCCTATAAATCAAGCTAGTATTTACATACGAGTTTATCACTCGGCGTTCGATTGCCCTCGCTGATTGAGCAAGCCCGGCCCCAGAGAACCCTCAGAGACCCCCTCCTTCCAGTGCTCCGGGACCTGCAGCTAACCCACTCTCTCTCTAACTACCTTGGTATTCCATTGATGTTGGGGGGGGGCTGGGGGGGGGACAGGCTGTGTTGGTGATATGACTTGCCTTCTGGTTTCTGTGCCGTTGCCAGAATTACCCAGGGCTAAGAACACTGGGCGTGGCCACTCACCACCATGTGGACGCCGCTTTGTGTGTGTGTGTGTGCGTGTGTGAGTGTCTGTGTGTGTGTGTTTGTGTGCCCATTCTATGGAACGCATAATTAGGGCTCGACTGCAACTCTGAGCCAAATATATCATTGGCTGTACACCGACACACACACACACATATATATTTACCTTCAAGAGAAATTTACAGCCGACCCCAACGTGGGTGTTTTCTCTCTCTGTCGGGTGATAGAGCCCAAGACGATATTTGAAAAATCTTCCCCTTCTCATCTTGGCATGCTAGAATTACATTTCATGGCCAAATTATGATCCTGATTTATGAGGGGCTTTATACTAAAGACCAAGTCAGTAATTGTATGAAGGTGCTACTTTTATCTTGTTTATTGAAAATCTGCCCCAAGCATTGTTTTGGTTCAACCATAATCCCCGAGTCAGAAACTTAGTTGTAACCCATCCAAACGTTGCATCATCCTTTGTGGAAACAAATGTGACCGTGATCATTGTGGCTGAACGTGGCCAGGCTAGCCTAAATAAGACAACAACTAAAACGGGTCTGTTCTAGGACATTACCTCTCTGTTTGCTTGGTTTGTCATTACGTCCATCTCAGCAAACATTCCCAGGAGCTGGGACACCGCGCCTTGTGTACTTTCTCTCTGGGCATCTCAGTTTGAATGACAGATCTGCGTGACATCTGAGGAACTGGTAGAGCAGCTTATCGTCTGTGTGCCCTGGACAAACTGAACTCTGTGTGTGTGTGCGTGTGCGTGTGCGTGCGTGTGTGCGTGCAGTGAGAAAGAAAGTGAGTCAAGCTACAGTAGAAAAGCTTTTTTTTGTACTTGAGAGAGAAAGAGGGAGGGAGAGAGAGAGGGAGAGAGAGAGGGGGAGAGAGAGAGATTCTTCAGACAAATTTTTGTCTGCTGTTCTTTGTCACTTACTCATACTCTGCTAGTCTCTTTATGTTAGTGGCTCTCTCTATCACACACACCCACACACACACACCTACACACACCTACACACTCGTGCATGTTAGAGAGCGAGAGAGTAACATAAAGAGACTAGCAGAGTATGAGGGGGTGACAAAGAATAGCAGACAAAAAAATAGTTCCAACCCGAGCATCAGGAAGGTCACTCAGCAGTTCACTGGGCCTTGTGCTGGAATAACAAGTACTGTACAGAGTGGTGATTTTTGAAACAAAACACCGAGGCACCTAGAGGGGAAGTCTTGGCCACATACTGTGTCGGTTAGGGTTGACAATGGACCAAAAGGGCAAGGTTGTCCTCTTACATGTGTATAAAAGACAAAGTGAGAGAGAGACAAGAGAGCTCCACAAGCAGCTTCATTAGGGCACTCCACTTCAGCCTTAATGCATTTCTAGTCAATAGCTAGGAGTACAATAAGTCACCTATTCAATTGGTAGAGAAAAATTAATAGGGATATATGCCAGAGCAGAACCCTCTTAAAGATAATACGCATTATTCAAATAATTGCCCTCTGAAGGACAAATATGCCATGCTGAATGATGAACACCTTCAGGTGCAATCATGGCCAGGAACAAGAAGGCCTTGCTTCCACCCTCACTCCCCATTGTTACAGAAGGCTATTCAGTGTCAGCGATTCTCTTTCTTTTTCTCTCTCCCTCTCTCACACACTCTCTCACTCTCTTTTCTCTCTCTCTCTCTTTCTCTCTCTCTCTCTGTGGAAAGTCAGAATAGGAGAGGCAGTGATTTGCCAAACAGTGTGTGAAGCCTGTGAGGACTTATATTGATGATATCCTGCAATTGGACCAGATGCTGTGTATTGTGTGGCATGCCCCTGACGTGAACCGGCATGCTATGTGGACGCATGGCTTAAGCCTTACACCTCATGAGGCGTACTAGGCCAGGGTGACCGGGGGAGAAGGGGAAACATGTCAGCCGTTCAGAGCCCCCTGAAAGGAGTAGCCGAGAGGAAGGGGGGGTCAGAAAAGCTCCTGATGTTTCCCCACAGCGAGCAGGAACACGGGAGCGCCAGGACCCGGATCTCATGTCTCCTATCGGTCTGTGATCACTACTGATCGCGAGAGATATCGACGCCAATGCCGCCGGGATACGTGGATGACGCGTCCCCAGCCCCCCTCCCTCCCCTCCCCTCCGACCGCAGCATGCGCACCCTCCTCCGCCACCTCTGCCTTTTCCTTCCACTCATTCCGACGCCACGCGCCCCCCAGATTCTCCGGGCCTGTTGTTCGCCCACGTCTCTTACCTCCCCGGCGCGCCGTGCTTGGAGGAACTCCATATGGCCGGGATCAAAGGTGTTGCCTGGTGCACGGTTCTGCTTGGTTGGCAGCCACCGTCGTTAATTAGAAAACAAGATCAGAGGCGGTATTAAAATCCAATTAAGCCTGTATGAACAGATTGCCAAGTGTTGTTCACTAATGCATTACTGAGCACCATGCAAATTTTAGTGGCAGCGTTTGGCTTTATTTATGCGCGTGTGCAGGTAGCGTGTGTCACTAGCTACCTCTCCAGAACTCCGCATGATGTTTTATTTAATACCTGGCTTTACATTTAATTTCCCCTTCAGCACTCCCAAGACATGAGAATTGCTTTCAAATCAGTGCTTTCTGTACAATCATGCCTAACTGATGTAGGAATTATTGGTCACCCTGAAATCATGGTACTCATCTTCAAATTGCTGAACAAATTAGAATGCAGGACCAATTGATCTGGCCTGCAGGCTGTTCAGTTGTAACCAATCATATGATCCCTCCTAGTGAAGGCCTACAGACTGAATTAAAGTGACTAAAAAGTCCATCCAAGAGGAATTGGTGCCATCCCATGATTGAGTTTCTTGGGTGCACCAGGGCACCAGACCTAGAGGCTGACAAGTGGATCCAGCTGGTGGCCTGTGGCCTCAACCATCAACACTAACACAGAGGGGTTGCAATGGGCTGAAAAGAGCGCCACTGAGCTTCCGAATAGCCTTCTGATTGGAGTCAGAAAATGCATCTCAAGTACCGGAAATTACTCCACAATGTAGAGACGCAACGCAAACTTGGCATAAACTCAGCTGTGTTAAAGGGGCAGTGTGGAATGGGCCCGATATCATGGAGTGATTTATTTAACCAAGATACACATTGCCACTTAACCAAGCTTAAGTGCTATAGCATACACCAGACACAACGCTTTCAAAACAAAAATCATTTTGAAGACGTTTAAGATTTTATTGAAGTTGCAATCAAAGCATATGTAAGCAATGCAGAATCCATGCTGCTGCCAAGATCCAGACAACTGAGGAAAGGAAGAAAATGTTTAACGTGGCATCAGTGTCAACAGCAAAATCAAAACGGTGGGTAGAGCAGCCATACTGGCTCAATTTCCCATTCAATCCACCCTCACACCAGGAAAAAATAAATTACCTGTGGGTGCAGGGTATCCTAGTTCCTCACATACACCACGTGTCTCCAGTAGTCCTTCCCGGACTCGTAGTTGCCGCTGGAGTGACTGATGGAGCCAGGAAGAAACCTTCCTTTGACGAACAGGTGGCGGAGATCTTGCCAATATCCATTCCCGGGACCAATATAGCTAGTCCAGACCACAGATCCAGATTGAGGAGACGCCTCAGAAACCAGGGATTCAGGAGACTCCTTAGGGACCAGGGATTCAGGAGACTCCTTAGGGACCAGGGATTCAGAAGACTCCTTAGGGATCGGAGGCGGAGGTCCAAATTGTTCTTCCGTCTGCGTGTAACTGCTGCCTTTCTCAAGGTCTGACTCATAGTGAGCGACCCCACCAGGCTGGTAGATATGGGTGTGAGGTAGGGGTGGGGAAGCGCTGCGGGGGTAGGAATCCACAGCCGGTCCATAGAAGGCCGGTGCTAGAGAGAAAGACAGGGCATAAAGTGAGTGTGCACAACTCCTGATTTAAATGAAGTCTCAGATGCCCGGTAGGGTGATACAGTAGATACAGTAAAGAACCAGCACTCACGAAAGACCGTATAAATTCAGAGTTAATCATAGGCAAACAAGACAAGTCTGCCTTAAGCCATCAGCATTGCCTATTAAGCTCTGAAGAATTCTGTAAAAAGACATGGCAACCGTTGGGAAATGTGGCAGGACTAATCTATACAATCAAGACTAAAATGTTCTCACCTTTCTGAGAAGGATAGCAGTTAGAACTCCAGATCAGCAGACCAAGTAGTAACCCCCTGTAGAAGAAAGTGACATTTAGAAAAGTGTTTACTACAAGTTTTTACTTCAATGAATACCATACTTGAGTGAATACAACTTACCCTGCAAAAATATTGGCAGCCATACTGACCCAGTACCAGTCCTTCTGGAGAAATACAGATGAGCAGACATGGGGGTGATGATATACGCTGTAGGGCAAGCCTCTGGCCAATCACAACTTGATGGGTTGATGATGGACAGCTGTTGCTCATTGAATCTGAAACAAGGCTAATTGCTTACCTGAGTTTTTCCACTCATGCTGACGAAACACAGAGCCATGTTCTAACATTCTGAAAATGCACCCTTACTTAATTCCTCCCTTCCATGAAATGCATCTCTGGCCCAGTCCCAATGTCCACCCTTACAGACTCACAGACTTTGAGGCACGTTCCTGTTAAGTGCGTGAGGGCTTATGGCTGTCCCACTGTCAAATTGTCAAATGCAAACATTTTGAGCCCTTTATGCCCCCCTTTCCGCACTTCTGCAGACTTTTCTTAAGGGAACTACCCACAGTTCATATCATTGTGACGTGAAGGACGGCCAACAAACCAAGGGATCAACCAACCCTCATTCACGTTACAAAACAAAATATGTTTTCAGCTGAACTCTCTTATCTGCACAAGCAGCCTTATAATTATTTTGGTTTCAATATTTTTCCGTATAGCCTAGATTATCAACCCTATGGGTTTGTATAATTTGATTTGTTTGAAAATATGTACAGTATACAGACCTATAGGATGTGATTATAAATTACATAGATTTCTGTTGCCATAAATCAAATGATTCTTCAGTTAAAAGCTGCATGAGATTAATCATCCATCTCAGTGCAGTGTTCTTTGAATATGGAAAGAGTTGTGAGGTATTTGTGCGAGATATGCATGTTGTCATTCTTGAGTAGGCTAAATACTTATGGATTCATCACAAACAAGAATCACAAGCAGTAATGTAAGTAATATGACCACAAAATGATTTCAGCAAGTTGAACAGAAATGTTTTGAGGGTAACACAGTGTTTTGGCGTGAGAATAACGTGTTGTTGCAATGTGTTGTCCCATTCCTTTTTATTCTATTTCGGGCCCTTGCAGCCTCAACCACTTACCAGGTGACGTCAATAATTCTGTGAGGATTCAGGGCTTGAGGGTTTAGGGGGGACATTGGGATTGGGCCTCCATTACAGCACCATGAACCGAACGCGACCAGAAAGAGAAATGCATCTTGGGTTATGGGCAGCCAGGCTTCTCACTGCCTTTGGTTAGTGATTAAGCATATACATTAGAAAGATGTGTACCGATCCCAGCTATGTAATTTATGATATAAACTATTGACCAGCATAATTTAAACCTGTTTTGAAAAAAAAGATATGCAGAAATGTAATGCTGGGTAGAGGGTGATGGACTAATCCTTCTGTTAAATGGGGTGTGATTGAAGGGGCATTCAAAAACAAACACTTGGAAGTGTTCCGGCCACTCTGAGATCTAGCAACGCTCTCGCTGTGGTTGACCAAACAAAATCAATATGGCATCCCTCACAGTGGCATTGCTTGATGTCGCTAATGGACAGTGGGCTTCCTAATTCATATAACAAATCACTTTCCAAAGACTCTTCATTGATCTTTAATTAGGGGCGGTTGTTAATCAACTTTACGACTCTCTTGCTTGGCATGGTAATGGCAGAGCTGCCAGGACAGACTAGGGATCAGTCCAGAACAGCCGCCTCAGCAGACTGGTTAGTTGTAAACATACTGTGAAATGAATCAGCCCTGGTGACCTGCCTCTATGATGTCCAACTCTTCTTTTAAAGGTTTAGTTCACAGACAAAGGAACACAGAGGAAAGGCTGCCTTGAAGACACATTTGAGGGTGTTTAGGGTTGTGAAAGCGGAGGACAGAGAATGACCCATAGCTGAAACTGGCAATTAAGCCTGGTCCTGAGTCCACTCCACACACCTGTCAAAACATAGGTTAAGACAGAGGACAGAGGTAAGGGGGACAAAAACAGCACCAAAAAATCCCCTCTGACCCTCAGACACTTTGGGCCTCCCCTCTTTTCATCCTCACGCACTTGAGACGAAAAGGAGGGGTCACTCCTCTTTTAAGAGAGCACAAAACCCAGACTGCATCCCGTCTGCCATACTCCCCAGTTACTGGTCTCCATGTCTTCCTATGAAGAGCAATTCTCTCTCTCTCTCTCTCTTTCTCTCTCTCTCTCTCTCTCTCTCTCTCTCTCTCTCTCTCTCTGCTCTGTATCAAAATATAATACCAAAGCGGGTTCCCGAGCTAGCGTCTGTCAAGAGTGAACTTTCAGACATTACCTGTTTTGTGATGTTCTCCTGTGACAATGAATTGTCTCTCTGTTTAAAACAGGTGGTTTGCCTACGTAAAATGTGACACAAGCAAATAATGTGAGGGGCTTTGAAAACAGCTATTGAGGTAACCTGCACACCACTGATGGTTAAAACATAACACATAAAGATGAATATTGGCATATAGTCTCCTCTGGCATATGGTGTCCTTATGTGAGGGTCTATAAAAACAAAATGAAGATAAGATCTGTTTCTCCTTAACCGTGTGACAAATATAGAGCAACGTGAACACATGTTAAGATGTCTGACCATAAAAAGAAGTGGAGGAGATAAAAACATAAAGGAGTCAAGCCAGTGTGAGGTGGAGATCATTTGTTCATAAAAATCCACAGATCATATCTTAACACTTGAGAGCTTTGTTCACAGCTCTCTTCAAAGATACAGTGTAATAATGACATTCAGAATCACACGTTTTAAGAGTAAAGAAACTACAACTAGTCTTTTGAGAAAAAAATAAAATTAAAATAATATATATATATATATATATATATATATCAAGCAATTAGGGCATGGTCAGATTACTCAAATTAAAAAGTTATATTGATATAGATATGCATGTGCCGTCATTGAAAAAGGAGACCCTGTAAAGAGACAGCAACCTCTTTATTCTCACTTGAAATGCCTTCCC
>NC_140239.1:17721149-17731149 GCF_949987555.1 Borostomias antarcticus | reverse complement strand
CTTATACTGTAGGTATTTGGAAGTAGTTGAAGTGCGTTGGATTTGTGTCACAGTTGTGACACTAATGAGACTGACTCGTCGCACTGGGTGAGATAAAATCAAGTTCACAAGTATTTGACAGTATTTGCAAAAAGCAATTGACCCAGGTGTGCATTCTACTGTAGGCAATCTAATCTGTTTTTCCCTAAATGTATTTCCATCTCTTCTGCCTATCTCATCCATTATAATTAGGCATTACCTTTCATCACAATCGTTTGACAAAGGAGACCATTGAGGAGGACCTGAGGGTTTCCTGTGAGTGAGTCTGATTTCCTGTCGGAAGGGCAACACATAGTGAGATTGGGATTCCAGTCACATCCATGTCTAATTTAATGATGATATAAAACAAAGTTGTATTAAATGATGAAAGCAGACTACATTATAGGCCATAGCCGAGATGTAAGGCTATTTCTCTGCTGGGGGTTGATAACTTTAAGGTATCAGATCACTTTGTTTCAGCCATCCCAGAATACTAGAGGCATATGAAGAAGGCAAGCATTTAGTTTGCATTATGATGGAAAATGTGGCCTCAATTTGAATGGTGGTCCTCTCTCCCTCCCTGATGTCCCTGCTATCAGTTCTGACCAGTAGACATGCATTTGGGTAAAAATACACTTTTCATATGCTTTTAATTTCATTTGAATGGGAAAAAAAAAAAGAAAAAAAAAGAAAGCCATTTGAATGGCTTTGATCCTGGCTCGGTGTATCTCCCTCTGTCTGTCTGTCTCTCTCTCTCTCTCTCTCTCTCTGTCTCATTTCTCTGTTTCAATCTTTCATTTTTTATCACTACTAGAATGATCTAATCAGAGCCCAAGGTCACATGGCCATCACTGGAAGCAGCTGTGCTGGACATTACCATAACTCAGACAGACCTTTTTAGATTCGTTTCAGGACGAACGGAGCAGAAAACAGAGAAAGGGTGGGGTAGGGAGGAAACTATTGTAATCTTTAAAAGTCACGAACACACACATTGTCTCAAAATCTGTTATTGGGGAGTTAAACCCATATCACTGTGTGGCCGAATGAACGTGTATCCCCTTTCCAAAGCAGCTCTAATACATGGATCTGAGTTACCGAACTGTGAAAACACATGACTGGCTCGAGGCTTAAAGCCCACGCAGGAGAAACACACACACTGATAGGAATTTCATTTGAAACCGTTTGGCAAATCCTGAGGGGATACAAGGAGTCACCCAAGTCAAACGCCGTTCCCGAGACACGGTAATGGAATGGTTTCAAGTGGAATGCAGGTACGACGCTGAAGTGGTCGGGCCCGTATGTTTAAATCGAACGAAAGGAATTGTCTTTGATTAAGCACTCTCGGGTGTCAAAGGGGCTCGGCTGTTTGTTTCCCAGGTAAACAGTGTGATCACAAAAAGCGCGTCAGAAAGGATCAGTATTGCATCTGGTGAGTTCATTACAACGACATGGTGGGCAGCACGATACAGTCAGCACAGATAGACGACACAAGCATCTGCCCCTCTGATTGATTTAGTACAGTGGCCATTGAGAATGGAAATGGGATTAAGGGCATAATCTCTATTCTCTTAATAGTTCAAAAGAAATAAATATTTACATGACATAAAGAAATTACAGGAACTGTCCCCAGGGTTATTACAATTATTTTTAAATTTTATTTGTCTTAAATATCCCCAGTGGCGTTTTAAGACAACACATAGGTTCTGTCTGTCAGTGAGTTGAACTTGTGTGCAACCTCTATTGGTGTCCTGACTGGGACAGATTTTGTGTAGGCAGGAGTGGAGACAATAATTGTATTTAGACATTGTAGTACACATGCTGATATTAAAAGTGATAGTTTGTCATTAGTATAAAATGTACTGCATCCTCTTCAGATTTCCAAGACTAAATGGGATTTTTTAAATCCCAAAATTGATATTTTATTGTCATAATTGACATTCAGTGCTTCACGTCAGTAAGAGGATTAATGGATTGTAATCCGCGGTGTTGACCTAAGAAGATCTAGAAAACATCTATCATCATTACTTTTAGAAGATGACCGCTTCACATGAACTTACTCTTACAGGATATGACAAGATTCCTTACAGGAAAAAGAAAAAAAAATCTCTATCTTTCTATTTAAGGGTGACTAGAATTCCAGTTTTTAGAAAACAACATTTTTAAAACTAGTATGAAACCCCACAAAGATGTACCTGCACATGCCAAATATCATCATTACAAAATCCAATAAATACAGAATTATTGCACAGTAGAAAGGCTTCACAGGTCAGCCATGAAAGAATCCTCAGACCGTTGCCAGGAAACACTAAATTAGGCGTTTCAGGGGACGTCTCATTAAAGTTTCCCTTTGTGTATTTCTCAGGTGGCAGTTTCTGTGACAAGAAAAAAAAAGAAGAAAATACATCAAAATGTCTCAAAATTATTCAAGAGAAAGATTATCCAGCCAAGCCCCGTTTTGAAGAGAGTGGTTTTCTAGGGGAGGGGAGGGAGGGAGGGGGGCGGGCGGGGGGTGGGTTGGGGCGGGGGGGAGGGGTTGGTCTCTGTTACCAGTCTGTAACACCAGTACGGAACCTGTCCCTCAAACCTCGGCCTCTCTGCGACCCTGTCCGTAACGCCGGCGCGGGTCGCCCTGTCCCTCAGCCTCGGTCCGCCTGCTCCAGCTTCACCTCGTTGGACATCAAGTGTTCGCCGTGCCACTTCTTCATGTGTTTCTCCAGGGTGCTGTAGACGCTGAAGGGCATGTGGCAGATGTCGCAGCGGTACACCTCCTTGCCGAACTGCCCGTGGGTCTTCATGTGGCGCGTCAGCTTGGAGCTCTGGGCGCAGGCGTAGCTGCACAGGTCGCACTTGTAGGGCCGCTCGCCCGTGTGGCTGCGCCGGTGCACCGTCAGGTTGCTGCAGTTCTTGAACACCTTGCCGCAGTACTCGCACGTGTCGCTGCGCCGGTTCTCCTTGGAGCTGGGGGGCCTCCCGGGGCCGGGCCCCCGCAGCAGGTGGGGGGTGCTGCTGCCGCTGCGGCCCGACGCCCCGCCCACGCCCCCCTCCAGGAGCTCGCCCGGCGGGGTGGAGAAGCGCAGGCTGCCCGTCTCGGAGGACGAGTGCTCGGAGGAGGTGCCGAACGGCGACTGGCGTGCGTCGCTGAAGCCCAGGAAGGGCTCCCTGATGAAATGGCGCGAGGCGGCGTAGCCGGCCAGGAGCTGCGAGTAGACGTTCTCCGGCGAGATGAGCGGCACTGGCGGAAGCTCCAGCTCCTTCTCCACCTTGATCCTCTTGTTGTTGCCGCCGGCGGAGGGGCTGGGGCTGGTGATGGGGGTGGGCCTGCGATGGAACAGGCCGGTGAAGGAGTCCTCCGACCCGCTGACCCTCCCGTTCGCCAGGGGCCTCTCCTCTCTCTCTCCGCCCTCTCTCTCCCTCCGCTCACGCTCCGCGTCCGTCTCAACGCCGCCGCCGCCGCCGCCGCCCTCTCCGTTGGGCTGCCTGTCCAGGCTCCTCTTGCCGGGGGTGGTCCGCAGGTGATTGTCCAGGTGGTTGTAGGGGAGCGCGGCGCCTGCCGCCCTGCCGTCGGGCCCCCGCTCCCCGCCGAGGGGCTTGTCGTCGGACGCCGTGCGCGGCCGGTGCTCCCGGCTCCGGCCGAACTCCGAGTCGTCGCTCAGGTTGGACTCGGGCCGGCTGCCGTTCCTCAGCTCCTCGTCCTCGTCCTCGTACTCCTCCTCCTCTTCCTCCTCCTCCTCCTCCTCTTCCTCGTCCTCCTCGTGGTCCGCCCCCCTGCCCTCTCCCCCCTTGCCGCCGCCCTCGCCCGACCCCTCCTCTCGGTGGCCCTGGTCCGGGGAACTCCCCACAGAGCCGGACTTGTGCATGTGGGTCTTCATGTGCCTCTTCAGCTTGCTGGCCTGGGAGCAGGCGTGGTCACACAGGTGACACTTGTAGGGCCTCTCGCCGGTGTGGCTGCGCCGGTGGACGATCAGGTTGCTCTGGAACTTGAAAGTCTTCCCACAGAACTCGCAGGACTTGGCCTTGCCCGGGTTCTGGCCGCGGTCGGGGCCCTGCGGCGGGCTGCTGGCCCCTCCGCCGCCGCCCTGCGGCGTGGGCGGCTGCGGCGGGTAGCCGAGGAAGGCCGGCGGCGGCTTGGAGCCCGGGGGGAAGAGCGCCGGGCTGAGCAGGCGGTGCATGGGCGGCACACGGGTGGGCGACAGCGGCGGCGTGGGCCCGCCATTGTTGGCCGTGTTGCCGGCCAGCTCGCGCAGCCGGCGGGAGAAGTCCATGGAGGGCGGCTCCATGGGCGCCAGGCGCATCACCCGCTCGAAGGCGCTGGGGTGCTGGGAGAGCAGGCCCATCTCCTCGGGGCCCAGCCGCTCCAGTGGGTGCCTGGGGGGCGGCGGCGGGCTGATGAACGGCGGCGTGGCAGGCAGGCGGGTCTCCACGTAGCCCGGCGGCGGCGGGTGGTGGTGCTCTCGGAGGAGGGGCGCCGCCATGCGGAGCAAGTGGAAGGGGTTGGTGGCATCGCCCAGGAAGGTGGGCAGCGGGGAGCGGGCGAGGCCGTCCATCCCCAGGGGCGGGGGCAGGGCCATGCGGGGCGTCAGGGACAGGCTGGACGGGTGCGTGTCCAGGTAGATGCGGATGCCGTGGGTGTGCTGGGCGTGCTGCAGCAGGAACCAGGCGCTGGGGAACGTCTGCTTACAGGTGGTGCAGATGTAGCTGGACGGCTCACCCTTACCTAGGGGACAGGAGAGAGAGAGAGACATAGAGAGAGAGAGAGAGAGAGAGAGAGAGGAGAGAGAGACAGAGAGAGAGAGAGAGGAGAGAGGGAGAGAGAGAGGGAGAGAGAGAGAGAGAGAGAGAGGGAGAGAGAGAGAGGGAGAGAGAGAGAGAGAGGGAGGGAGAGGCAGAGAGGGGAGAGGGATAGAGAGAGAGAGAGAGAGAGAGGAGAGAGGGAGAGAGAGAGGGAGAGAGAGGAGAGAGCGACAGAGAGAGGGAGAGAGAGAGGGAGAGAGAGGAGAGAGCGACAGAGAGAGGGACAGAGAGAGGGGGACAGAGAGAGAAACAGAGAGAGACAGAGAGAGAAAGAAAGGGTTATTAAATAGTAAGTCTCAGTAATAAAAAGCATAGTAGTAAAGCATGGTTGTTCCAGACCACCTGTAGTGTTCCTGTAGTAGGAGTGATTGCTGCCAAAGTGACTAACATGTGAAAAATGTGTAGAGACTCCACTCCTCACGTCACCATATAAATGTACCATCTACTTAACACTCCATGATTCACTTTCAACAATTAACAAGTTAAAAGTACAATGAGCACTGACTGACTGATTAGCACATAGGGCCTTTTCCACAAAAACACCTGCACCCAAAAACATAAAACATGTGACCGTTAGCCGGAGGGCCTCTGCAGTAGTGTATTCACACAGCTACGCACGCCAGAACACAACAACTACAGCAACAACACGATTTGGCGAGATGATGTTGAAACAGAGCTGGTGTTTATGATGTTCCCGGGTCATCAGTCTGGCTGGTACAGAGTCTAATAGTCTGTGTGTGTGTGTGTGTGTGTGTGTGTGTGTGTGTGTGTGTGTGTGTGTGTGTGTGTGTGTGTGTGTGTGTGTGAGTGAGAGCACTGGGTGAAGCGAGGGGGAATGGGAGCTGCTCCCTCATAGAACGAGACAGCTATATGAACTATGTATGTATATGAGGGTAGTAATAGCAGTTTAGAGTGGCTGAGGGTTGTGTGTGTGTGTGTGTGTGTGTGTGTGTGTGTGTGTGTGTGTGTGTGTGTGTGTGTATGTGTGCGTGTGCATGCATGTGTCTGTATTGGTTTGCGTGCGTGTGTGCGTGTGTGCGTGTGTGTGTGTGTGTGTGTGTGTGTGTGTGTGTCTGCAGGCTAATGCAGATGGCAGGTACAGCCCTTAGGCCACAACACATTATGCTAATCTTAATGTCAGCTGTGCTTTAATATACAGGCCCAGCCCATCAATAGAGGATCTCCATTTCCATATGGATATATGAGTTGGGCAGCCATGGGGAAACACAAGGGAGGGGGGCATGTCACAGAGAGACAAAGAGAGAGGGAGAGAGGGATGAGAGAGGGAAAGAGAGAGTGATAGAGGAGATATGTAGAGAAGAGGTTCCTCGTCTCAACACCGAGACCACATTAAACAGATTCTACGTCACAGGGCGCAGTGACTAAAAGCCATTTAGTCCCGCACACTCACTCACACGCGCACGCACGCGCACACACTGCGAAATCGTCCCTTTAAATGGCAAAATTGAATCATGCCAAATGAATCTATCAGTCACTCTGGCGTAGTCCTTCTGTGAATCATAAAGGCCTTGATTTGGACCTTTCATTCCAGGAAGGGTGATGCGGTGAGGTCGTCCGCTCAGAGAGGCATCTGCGTCCACTTCATCATCTGTGGTTACAACCAGAACCAGACCCAGAGCCAGGCCCAGAGCCAGAGCCAGAGCCATATCCAGTCCCAGACCCAGAGCCAGACATAGCCAGACCCATATCCCGACCCAAAGCCAGACCCGGACTCAGACCCAAGCTCAGACCCAGGCCCAGAGCCAGAATGAATGCCAGAGACAGACCCAGACCAGACCCAGACCAGACCAGACCAGACCAGACCAGACCAGACCCAGACCCAGACCAGACCAGACTAGCCCTAGCCCAGACAGACCCAGACCCAGACTAGCCCCAGACCCAGACCAGACAGACCCAGACCCAGACTAGCCCCAGACCAGACCCAGACCAGACAGACCCAGACCCAGACTAGCCCCAGACCCAGACCAGACAGACCCAGACCCAGACTAGCCCCAGACCCAGACCAGACAGACCCAGACCCAGACTAGCCCCAGACCAGACCCAGACCAGACAGACCCAGACCCAGACTAGCCCCAGACCCAGACCAGACAGACCCAGACCCAGACTAGCCCCAGACCCAGACCAGACAGACCCAGACCCAGACTAGCCCCAGACAGACCCAGACCCAGACTAGCCCCAGACCCAGACCAGACAGACCCAGACCCAGACTAGCCCCAGACCAGACCCAGACCAGACAGACCCAGACCCGGACTAGCCCCAGACCCAGACCAGACAGACCCAGACCCGGACTAGCCCCAGACCCAGACCAGACAGACCCAGACCCGGACTAGCCCCAGACCCAGACCAGACAGACCCAGACCCGGACTAGCCCCAGACCCAGAGCCAAGACTCATCAGCACAGTGATCCTCTGTCCCAGTCAGAGAGAAAAGAGCAGATCAAGAGCAGAGCCCTTAAGATGGCTGGTTGCCTCTGATTCATCCCGATCTAGTGGAATGTAGAACACACACACACACACACACACACACACACACACACACACACACACACACACACACACACACACACACCATGGAGAGTAAATGACAGTGTATACTGGCAGCTGATTGGGCTTTGTGATTGGCTGGAGTGGTCCCAGGGGAGGCGGGGTCAGTGTGTGTTAATGAGCAGCTTATTTGCTAGCAGCCGTCACTCAATCCCTCCAACTCTGTGTGTGTGTGTGTGTGTGTGTGTGTGTGTGTGTGTGTGTGTGTGTGTGTGTGTGTGTGTGCGCGTGCGCCCGCGCGTGTGTGTGTGTGTGGCGGGCTGCCTGTGTTTAGTTTGGCTGGGCTTCACACGGACATTTGGCAAGAGAGAGCTGGACAGATTACAGCTTGGACAGGGAGGAGAGAGGGAGAGGAATAGGAGGAGGGAGAGGAGGGGTGAGGAGAGAGGAGGGGTGAGGAGAGGGTAGGGGTGAGGAGAGAGGAGGAGGAGGGAGAGGAGGGGTGAGGAGAGAGAAGGAGGAGAGAGGAGGGGTGAGCAGAGAGGGGTGAGGAGAGGTGAGGGGTGAGGAGAGAGGAGAAGGAGAGAGGAGGGTTGAGGAGAGAGAAGGGGTGAGGAGAGAGGTGGAGGAAAAAGGAGGGGTGAGGAGAGAGGTGGGGGAGAGAGGAGGGGTGAGGAGAGAGGTGGAGGAGAGAGGAGGGTTGCGGAGAGAGGTGGAGGAGAGAGGAGGGGTGAGGAGAGGGGTTTTAGGGACCAGACACACACAACCTGTTTATACGCCTCCTGGGAATGTGATCAGATTTGGACCATATTATTGTTGGAAATTATATAAGCTCAACAGAACTCAACAGATATTTTTCCTAATCTACAGAGGGGGTTTTTGTGGGATTAAGAGAAATGATTGCCACATTTTCAATCATTTAAAAATAAACTTTTACTACGGTAATGGCTTTAAAGTGTGTGTGTGTGTGTGTGTGTGTGTGTGTGTGTGTGTGTGTGTGTGTGTGCGTGCGTGCGTGCGTGCGTTCTTGTGTGTGTGTATATGTGTTTGCTTCTGTGCCTGTCTGTGTCATATCTGACGGACAGTATGTGTATCATTGTAAATATAGTTTTTATTAATCTAATTGCATGTGTGTGTGTCCCCATGCATCTGTGTGTGTGCATGTGTGTGAGGGCTTACAGTACATGTGTGTGCCTGCGTGTGTGTGTGTGCGTGCGTGTGTGTGAAAGCTCGCCCTGCGCACACACACACGCGGTAACCTAATCAAACTGAAGCTCCTTTGCACATTTGCATCTTGTCACATCTTACACGGAGTGCCATATGCCTCCGAACGAGCGTGTCAGCTGACGGCTGCCTAATGACGGCCAAAGACAAATTTCATCAACTTCCCCAACAAGCGGGAGGCTGGGGGGCAGGGGGGGGGTTTAGGGGGACGGGGCTGTGCAAACTCCAGGCATCTGAGAGGGGGGTTGTATGCAAATGAGCCAATCAGGGAGAGACGTGTCGTAATGGCAGCTTGCATGGTGTGATGGTGTGAAATTACCCATCAGACTCTCTGTCAGGAAACGCACACCCAACACACACACACACACACACACACATGCACACACACACACACACACACACACACATGCACACTTTATCTATATATAGGTTATATATCTGCCACATACACACACACACACACACATAGAAATACATAACTTCCACATAAAAGCACAGCCGCGCAGACAGACACACACACGCAGTCACACACACACACACACACACACACACACACACACACACACACACACACACTAGTGGACGCTCGCAAACGCACGCACAGGGGGGGAGAGCGTGAGCGATGTCGCCGCGCGGTGCTCCAGCCAATAAAAGCCGTCATTAAGGCCTAATCGCGGCCCGTGCTATGATTCAATTTGTAGTAATTACCGTCGGCGTGCAGACGCCAAAGCCCCCTCCGTCGCCGACCGCCAAGGTCAACTACCGACAACGCAGCCAGCGTCTCCCCCCCCCCCCCGTGCGGAGCTCGGCTCTAGCCTTAATGGCCCAACACCCCCCCCCCCCCCCCTCCATCTCTCTTCAGTTAAACAGGACCAGGACGAGAGGTTAAACAGCTCAATTGGGTGGCCGCGGTTTACGTGGTCGTACAGCAGCTGTTAATGTGCGAAGGCGATGCTAAGCGCGGAGGCTTAAAGCTTGATCTGGGACCAGCTAGCTGTTCCTCACGCCCCCGCTGATCTTAACCGTGACGGGGGAGACCGAGCTGACCCTGGGTCAGCAGCACCCAAGGGGGCTACCGGCGCTGTCCCTCCTCTCCGGATCGGGAGGGAGGGTCTATGGGTGATTAAAGTGAGGAGGGGGCGATTAAAGCGCATCGCGTGTGTATATTGTCAAGGTGGGCCAATCAATAAAACTCCCTGTCCCTCCTGGGGTGTGTTTTCATAAACTGCCGGGCCAATTAGACACTCAGAACCAAGACTCATGTCCGCTTTGTTCGTTCCAGATTGACTTTTATAGCCATTATTTACCTTGAAAGAACAAACGAGGAGAGAAGGGAGAGAGGGGAGAGGGGAGAGGAGAGATAAGAGAGGGGAGGTGAGAGGAGGAGAAGAGTGTGGTGAGAGGAGAGAGAAGAAGAGGAGTGGAAGAGAGGAGAGGAGAGAGGGGAAAGAGGAGAGAGAGGA